>NW_027536465.1:1790855-1814131 GCF_008692635.1 Crocuta crocuta
CAAAGAGACTGATAAAAGTAACTACAATTAAACTATTAAAGAAAAAAAAGAATATAGCTGTATTTTTTGCTGGCAACTCTTTTTTCCACTATATGATTTAAAAGACACCTGCATAAAGCAACAGTTACAAAACTACACTAGGAGCATCCACTTTCAAGTGTCCCCTCTTTGTAAAGACAGCTTTCCTACTATTCTTCCTTTCTAATCTTATACTTTAATAAACATTTGCCTGCTGCTAAAAAACAAACAAAAAAACCCTATAATGATGGGATTATAATGTATAAAAATCATAATTTACACACAATTTACGCACAAAGGAGGAAAGACATAATGGATCCATATAGTTGCAAAGTTTTTGTACACTAGTGAAATTTAATTGGTGTCAATCTGAACAAGATGCTTAGATGTTAACTGTACTACCCAGGATAACCACTCAAAAAACACCTTCAAAAATACAGTGAAAGAAATAACAAGAGAATTAAGATGGTAAACTAGAAAAATATCTATTTAACACAAAATAAGGAAGTAAAAGAGGAAGAGAGGAACAAAAAAGACAGAATACATATATATATATTTATATATGTATAAAAATATATATAAAAGACAAAATGGCAGATATAAATCCTACCTAATCAGTAATTATGTTAATTATAAGTAATCACTCTAGTCAAAAAATAGAAACTTGAAGAATGGATAAAATATATCAGGGGAATTTTTTTTTACTAATATATCATTCAGGAGCAAATTCAAGGTCCACGGAGCCCAGTAGTGTGTCACTGAAGTGGAGATCAACAGGCTGACTGGTGGTTTCATTCATATTCCCAAATTGTGGTTCTTCTTGGGTTAGAAAGCTCCAAAACTATAAAATAATACCCATTTAAATGTGTCTCTTTAGGGGTGCCCGGCCGGCTCAGTTGGAGAAGCATGCAACTCTTGATCTTGGGGTTATGAGTTCAAGCCCCATGCTGGGGGTAGAGATTATTTAAAACTAAAAATCTTGGGGCTCCTGGGTGGCTCAGTCAGTTAAACGTCTGACTTCGGCTCAGGTCATGATCTCACAGTTTATGGGTTTGAGACCTGTGTCAGGCTTTGTGCTGACAGCTCAGAGCCTAGAGCCTGCTTTGGATTCTGTGTCTCCCTCTCTCTCTGCCCCTCCCCCACTCATGCTCTGTTTCTGTCTCAATAATAAACATTAAAAAAAATGTTTAAAAACCCTAAAAATCTCAAAATAAATAAATGTGTCTCAACATTAATGCTACCACCTGGTTCCAGGGCCCTGGAACTTGATGAACTGATTCACATGTATCCTCTGCCACTGTCTTCATCATCTTGTGCACTTCCAATGTATTTTCCAGAAGCATTCTTCTTTCCAGACTGCAGGAGTTCTAACTTTTCTAGTCTATTTTGCAAGGAGACTCAAACTTCCTGCCACCACCTCGAAAGCCATCTGTCTGTTTACTCACTCACAACTCTGTCCGTAAGTCATTCTTCACTGATAGCTACTGGCTTAACAATTTACCCGAGGAGAGTCGAATGCCATTGCAAATGTGAAAATTTCACTGCAGGATTCTCCTTCCAAGTCACTGATCCAAAAATGTTAAATAGAGCCACCTCCAGGGCCAAAGTCCAGAAATCCCACTCTCTGTACTTCAGTTTCCGGTCACTACGTCAATTCTTTGTTCAATCTCCCCATGAAGGCTGCGACCTTTGCTGTGCTCACTTACACGTCCCGCCTGGTACATGGTGGGTACTCAGTACATAATGGACATAAGGCAACAGGACATTCTGGTGCCCTGAATCCTTAAATAACCATAGGAATGGAATCCTTTCAAAGGTAATTTTTTAACTCTAAAAAGTTAGATCTACCACACATATCATATTCAAATATTTACCCCTCAAAGAACTCTAGATTAACCAAATCATAGAGAAAATGTACAGCAGGTCACTGGTAGATTTACTGCTATTTTATTGCTATTTTTTTTTTTAGATTTATTGCTACTTTTAGAATGCATACAACCCTCCTTAGAATTAAATATAACCCACCCCTTTGGAGATCTTCACCAGGCCTCTGAAACTCTTCTCCATGGGATAGGACCACTAATATCCTAGTTCTGCAAATTAGGTGAAAACATCCCAGGCATTTACTACTCTTAACCTAATACTTCTGAAATTATTAACACCAAAGACAATTAAGCAATTTGAACCATTCTTAGGGCCTTGGTAAACATTAAGAACAAAATCACTGTCACCTTTTCATCTAAGTTCCTTCTGTGTGTTAACCATGAAGCGGTAGGGCTAACATTCCACTTTCTTTTCTCCCTTTTTTTAAATTTTTAAATGTTTTTTATTTATTTCTGAGAGAGAGAGAGACAGCATGAGCAGGAGAGGGTCAGAGAGAAAGGGAGACAAAGAATCTGAAACAGGCTCCAGGCTCTGAGCTGTCAGCACAGAGCCCGATGCGGGGATCGAACTCACGAACCATGAGATCATGACCTAAGCCCAAGTCGGACGCTTAACCGACTGAGCCACCCAGGCGCCTCTTCTTTTCTCCTTGTAATGTATTACAAACATTCCTGGATTTGTTCTCTGGCTAATTTCTAGTTTCTAGGAAATTTGCATTCCTGCTACATTTTGTATTTCTGAGAAGGGAGTTTGCTAAAGAAGACAACTCTACCCAAGCGCTACGCCTAGGCCTCTTGGAGACTAGAAGGAAGCGGAAGGCCACCAGGAGCTCAGGCAGTTCCTGGCACTCTGTCTCTAGGGAGTTACTAGGTTTGTCTGTCTGTCTGCTCTGTGCTTCTTTCTAGGCACTCCCTCTCCTGGACACACACGGCCAAATGTGGCTGCTCTGGTTCGAGTGAGCGTCGAGAACCTCTAGTACGCTTTGTGAACAATCTCATTTCGCCTAAAGTGTACAGACTTTCCAACACTGCAGATGAGGATTCCTATGCCCAGGCCTGATCTTTCTGATCTCAATGCAAAATTAACTTGTAACCCAATAAGAGCTTTTAAAATAAAGTTTCATCTTACCGGGAGTTCAGCCATTACATCCATGATACCTAACCCTTCCAGTGGTGAAGAGGAAGGGGAGAAAGGAGAGGAAAAGGGGAGGGGCCGTCTGAGAGACCTAACCTTGCAGTCATAAGAGTTCTGATTTAAGGAGTAAATGTATTGTTATGAAGTGGATTGCTAGTGTAACACAGGAAAAACATCAGTTAGTAGAAAAGGTTTTTTTAAGCACGCTAGAATTTGCATTCTACAACAGTACTTCCAGATTTCTTAAATATAGCTAAGAAGAATAAGAATTTATGACTGGATGGATCCTTAAGGAGTCTCAGGCCTCCTCACTCATTTGACAGCTGAGAAGTCAAACGAGCTGCCCAATAGGGGCACATGTACCCCAATGTTCATAGCAGCACTCTCAACAATAGCCAAATCATGGAAAGGGCCTAAGTGTCCACCAATGGACGAATGGATCAAGAAGATGTGGTTCATCTATACNCTCCGTGCCCAAATCAGACTTTCAGTCTCCTGGCTCCTAAGCCATTGACAACTTCCATCACGTCAGGAAATCTTTCACTCCTGGAGTATCAATTCTTACAAGGATGGTGGCCTTACCGAGGGGCATGATGGAGAGGTATTTGCCTCGAAACTTGCTGGTGATTTTGATCTCCTGACGCAATGTCCAGCCATTTTTGGACTCGGCGTGGTGCGCAGCAGCTGGGGGGTGATGACTCACCTTGGAGAAATCAGTGGTTCAAATTAAAGAAGAAAGAAGAAGGGAAAGATGCTGCCTACAAACTGGTGATAAATACCCCAAATTCACACTTGACATTTTTATACCCACAGCAGGTGAATACCAAGGCCTCCAGTGTTGGAGCCTGAAGGAAAAAAGATGGCAGTCTGGGATGACAGGGCCTCAATTTCTGCAAACAAAGCACCCAGGGGAATCAACCAAAAAGCTACCCTTTTCTTCAAAAAGTAAACGTGTCACAGTCCCGAGGCTCCTTTACCTGCTCACAGAGGGATCGGTACCCATTTTCCTCTAATCGGTCCAGCTCGAAGGTCTCCCCAAGGAGTGGGTTGAATGGCTTGCTGGTACGGAAGACAGTAGTGGAGTAGGAGGACACGGTGAAAGCTGCAACATAACAGAGCTGTTCTAGAGAGTTCTCGCATTTTGCAGCTCGGTCTAACAGCTCATGGTATTCCAGATCTTCAGTAAGGCGCTGAAGCATGGATAAGGGCTCGTTAAAGTTCACCTGTTGGGAAAAGAACAGGTCTGAAAACTTTGCCCACACATCTGTAAGAGACCGTTTAATCATTCTGCAGGTGGAGAGACTCAGCGAGACACAGTGAGATGATACAGCGACTCACTGGGAAGAGAAGAGGCCTTGGCTCAGGAGACCAGCTCTAGAACTAACCTACAAGCAGCGCACTCTCCCTGGTCAACTGTCCATGTCAGTGAGTGGGATACGTTACTGTTTCCATGTATCTCACTAACTGTACACTCACTAAGCTGGGAACCGTGCCTCTTTGGTCATCATTGCATAGCCCAGAGCCCTTGGTGCCTCACCCATCGGAGATGGTCATCAGTTAGGTACAGAATGAATGAATCAAAGAGGACATGTATTTTAGCACGACTATACCCGGGGAGGAAGTGAGGTTTTTACAATTCTTGAGGGAGGAAAGAAAGGCTGGTAAATGATAAGCACAGGCACGGCCTGACTGGTGAAAAGAAAACACTACAAAAGTTAGCTTCTACTCTTGGAGGAGAGGACTGTGAGTTATCGAGTGAGTTCTACATCAGGCTGGGATTCTGGTTTCTTCTCTGAGGCCGGACAGCTGTGTTCTGGACTGGAGTGCTCATGACGGGGGCTCACAGGGGACTGAGTGTTTCTGCCTTTCCAGCTTCGGAGCAAACTTCAGGCTCTCCCCACAGGATGAGGTAAGTTTGTGTGTGGGCCTCTGTCAGGAAGAAGACACCCATTCATTCACGTATGCATTCTACAAATATTTACTGAGCCCTCACGCATGCCTGACCCCATACTACCCACTGGGTAGAGACAGAGGTGGACAAAAGAGACAACGTCTCTGCATCCCCGCAGGAGTTAGCTTCCAAACTGACTGTTTCGAATTTTTACGACTTAAAAAATTACTAGAAAAACAGGTAAGGTTCCCAGGTTAGCCCTTAAAGCTTATTTGGCTTTACAAGACAGCACTATCACTGAACAAGTGATATGAGCCTGAGTTCTGAATCCAGAGAAGGCACGAAAGAAGAAAGCAACTCCCTTTTTATTGGATGGAGCTGGCCTAGAGCAATATTTCAGTTAAAACAAACAAAAACACTTCTCCTTCTACGATCTTTTTCTCTGTTTTTCTGTTTTGTATTCTGTATTTTTTTGTCCAACTTCCGATCCATCAATCCCTGAGCCACATGCTACCCTAATATTTTACTGTCCTTCTCAATTGTGAAGGGTCTTATCATTGTTACTATAACCCACTTTAAAAACAAAGTGTAAAGGAAAACATTTACCTGAGATGTCATCACCCAAAGGGAACCAGTATTCATATGTTCATGTTTGTTTCTAGGCATTTATACATTTAAAAATAAATAAATAAGCTAGAGCCTGCTTTTTGTCTGAAAAACATACTCAGCATTCATCTGTGAAAATTTCTCAGGGAACATAGAGCCACTGGACCAAAATAACACTCCCCTTGGGGCGCCTGGGTGGGTCAGTCAGTTAAGCGACCAACTTGGGGTCAGGTCATGATCTCAAGGTTTGTGAGTTCGAGCCCCGCGTGGGGCTCTGTGCTGGCAGCTCAGAGCCTGGAGCCTGCTTTGGATTCTGGTATCCCTCTCTCTGCCCCTCCCCCAATGTCCCTGCTTATGCTACCCCTGCCTCGACTAAAACAGGGCAGCACGCTCCAAAGCCATCTTCTCAACACGGAGAGGCGCTTGGAGAAAAACCAGTGGAAGAAAACAATGCACACTGAGGGGGTAACGGACTAGCACAGCTCAAATCCTCTAGTCTCTTTTTTACAGAAGGTACTTCGAAACGAACGCCAACAAAATCACTCATCGGCAGAACTTCAGGCGACACGAAGTAACGCTGCGGTGTGGGTGAGGAAACGAGGGGCGCTGCGCTCCAGCGTGGGCTGCGAGACGCCACTGGCACGGCCCGGGGCTGGGATCTGCGCCACCGTCCGCCCTTGCTTTGTGCGCATGCGCGGCCAGGCCCCGACGATTGCTCCGGGAACTACAATTGCTCTGGGAACTACAATTGCTCCGGGAACGAGGGGGTCTGTAAAAGCCCCAGACTTTTCATACTGATCATTTTATCACCCAGAAGCCCAACAGGGAAGCAAATGAGCCTGCGAATTTAAAGCAGAAGGAAGGGGGGAATTTGGTACCAGGCTGATGGGTACAGCAGGAGGCCACGGGCTCCGGGCTGGAGGAGCAAAGGGCGGCAGCGGGAGGACCGGGACCAGGGACACCCGCAGAAGCTGCACCTCGGGGGGCCTGTCCCGTGGAGTCCACAGCCACACGGCCACTGCCAGGGCACCGCTAGGGGGCTGGGGCAGTACCCTGGGGTCCCTCGCTCCTCTCGAGCCCGGCTCTGGCGGGGCCCCGCCGGACGCCACGGCACAGATGCCTGAGAAGCCTCCTGGAGGAAGGAGCCAGTCGTCCTGTGACACAGCATCAAGCCGGGAAGGGTGAGGCCCAGGGCTCAGGCAAACAGGTACAGGGCTGCGCAGCCCTGGTGGCAATGTCAACAAGGAACTAATGGTAAAGGAGAGAGAGGTCACCTAGACTCAGAAGCTATTTCTAAACAGGAACTATATTTCGTTCTGCCTTTAAAAAAAAAACAAAAAACCTGTTTTTAATATTTATTTTGAGAGAGTATGAGCAGGGGAGGCGCAGAGAGACAGGGAGACAGAATCTGAAGTGGGCTTGAACTGCTGAGCCCTGAAATCCTGACCTGAGTCCAAGCTGGACGCTCAGCAGACTGGGGCACCCAGGCACCCCAGGAACTGTATTTCTAAGGCCGCAAGGACCTGCCCTCCCGGCCCACCTTCCCACGGCTTTCTGCAAGGCTCCAGGCAGGTGGCGCTTCCTTTTAAGCCCCCAGGGAACCAATTGTTTTATGTGTCTCTAACATGTTAACTCATGGCCTTTTCTTGTCTGGAGGTTGACATTTTTCTAACAAAAATCCTACATGCCTACCTATAAATCTATTTTTCTTCTCTTTTTATATAGATAGAAAGTGCACAAGCAGGACAGGGGAGCAGAGAGAGAAGGAATCTCAAGCAGGCTCCACACTCTGTGCTAAGCCCAATGTGGGGCTCGATCCCACAACCCTGGGATCATGACCTCAGCTAAAATTAAAAGTCGGACTCTCAACCGACTGAGCCACCCAGGTGCCCCTAAATCTATTTGTTTTCTAAGACCAGTTAACTACGTCAACATCTGCTGACTGGCATATATGTATGTGCCCGGCACCAGCTAAGCATCCAAGAGATGAAAACCAACAAGACACAGTCTCTGTAGACCATGAGGAGCACAGTCGGCGGAGAGGCAGAACCCACACACCAGGCCATCAGACCCAAGAAGGGAGCAGAACACTTTCTGTAGGCCACTCCCCAGTTTCCACTCTGCCCTTCTTCTGCAAGAAATAGAATCCCCCAGTTTTCAACGAGGTCATGCCACTGAAAGGAGGAGTCTTCCCTTCCAGCCTCTTCCCCAGGTAGCCGGGGCCATGTAACTAAGTTCTGGCCAAAGAGACTGAAGTGAAATAGTTTATGTGATTTCCAGGAAACACCCTGAAAAGGCAGGACCATGCACTTCTCCTTCCTTCTTCCTACTGGCTGGAATGAGACCCCAATGGTCCCAGCGGGAATGGCCGCTTCAGACCTGGGAACTGAGGCCACAGGACAGAAGGAAAGCCTGGTCCTGAGAGTGTGGAGTAGGCATGGGCCCTGGATCACCTACTTCTGGACTTTAACAGGAGAATGAGTTCAGCTAGTATTTAAGGCAGCAGTTGGCCAGCTTTTTCTGTAAAAGGCTACAGAGTAGGTATTTATATGGCCCTTAAAGCCTAACTATTTACTATCCCATATGACACTGCCATATGGGCTCTGTCACACTGACCCGATACGGAGGCAGTCACAGACAACACATGCCTGAACAGGCATCGCTGTGTTCCAATACAGCTTGAGGAACAATAACATGGAAGTTTTATACAATTTTCCCATCATGAAATACTATCCTCCCTTTCATTCTTTTGAAATATTTAAAACATAAAAACTACTCCTAGCTTGCAGGCTGCACAGATAGCACACAGATTCAGCCTTAAGGCCTATAGATTGCTGACCCCAGGTTTAAACAGATTTGGGATTTGTTTCCTTACACGGATCCTATACCTAACTTATATATGGGTCCAACACCAGGAGGATCGTGGGAACTCAGTAAATGTCTATGTAATGAACGAGCAATGGAATCTACTGGAACACAAGTGACAGCCCTCCCACCATGACCGGACACACGGGTGAAAGCTTGGTAAAAGAGATGATGCTGTAGCTGAATCCTGAAGAAAAGGGTATTAGCCCTGGGAAAAGAAAAATGGCCCGGGTGGGTGGAGAGCGGATGTAAGTCCCGACAGAAAGAGCAGTCTGTGCAAATGCCCTGGNTGACGGTAACTCTGACTCTGAGTGACTAGACCGCCAGTAGGTGGGACCTGGTCCAAGGGAGGAAATATCAAGCCCACTGAGGAATCTGGACCACCCTCAAAGCAAAAAGGATCCAGCTAAGGACTGTAGGCTAAGGAGTCACATGACCACAGTTGTAACTTTAAACAAGCCAATTTTGTAACAATGTGGATGGACTGGAGGAGGGTGGGACAGGAGGCAGGGAGGTCAAACACCAAACACCGACTTTACCATGGAGACGGTCCTCATCTTCCCAGATGAAACGATGCTTCTGTGCTCCCCAAGCCTGTGTGTGCACAATCCTTCCCGTAACGCTACCACAGAGAGTAAAAATCTCTACCTGTCTTTGTGTCTGTCTCTTTTCAACTACGTGCTCTTTGAAAGGCAGAAACTACGCCATATTTATCTGTGCATGCGCCCCGGCACATCTAGCTTAGGAATTTGCTCATGAATGTTAAAAACTAATGCATCGGATTCTAAGTGCTCTGGAAATAAACCAGATCCACAGACTACATGAAAGCAGCTGATCTGAAGGGACAGTTTATGACCATCAGGGTAACAAAGACCATGCCCCGAGGTGCCTCTCAAGCAGGTGGTCACAGGGCAGAGCCTGGGTGTGTAAGAACCTCACCGGCATGGGGATCTTTGAGAGTTCTTTTCCAATGCAGTTCTTCATGATGCTCCACAAATTGAGGCTATAGTTGGGCTTGTACGGTATTCTAGTTCTCTTTTCCTTCTTGGTCTCTTCCAGCTGATGCTTGTACTGAGGGCAAAAACAAAGCCATTCAACCACCCACAAGGAACAGAAAAGCCAGTATTTATAGCCCCCCTCCTTCCCCCATACTAAGAAAGAATCAGCGTTTTCTGTTTCTCTTAGCCCTTGGGAATCAGAGCCCAGTCCCTCACCCATGAGGGTTACCTGTTCATCCAGGCTGATGTCACTGCTGGCTCCACTGATGTTGCTGCCAGTACGTCTACACAGGTGGGAAACACATGAGGGTCAGAACACAGATCACAACTAGACTTGGCTCCTCACCACTTCTTTACAAAGCGCAATGCTAAGCATGCTGCACCCACTCCGTCATGTAACGGGCGACTGAGCGACAGCACTCGGATTTGAATGTGCGTGAATTTAAACATCTCTGGACAACATGCTTGTGTAGAAAAGTCGACAGCGTCCCGCTCGTTCAAGGAAAAGAGCCCGGATCTCGGTTACCCCTAACAGCCCCGACCCTCCCACCAAAACATCTCTCAACGTTGACGGTCAGACGTGTTCAACATGGAGGCGAGGACAACTTACTTGTGGCCCAGATTTTCAGGCATGGTGATGATCTCAGGGGCATCGAAAAACTCATTCTCGTCATCCTCATCGCTCATGTCTCCTTTGCCAGAGCAGCACTGATCTGCAGGGGGAAGCAGCCCGTTACTTACCGGGGCTCGGTTTCGCCCAGACCCAGCACGGCAGGATCTTTACACCGCAAGCCATGAACACAGCAGCGTGTGATAGAAAGTGGTGGAAAGGCCAGGGGAAAGGCCAGCTCCAGTCCCCTGTTGTGGGAGTCCCTGGCTCCGGAGAGGCCACGGCACCTCTATCAAGGGCAGAAGGCAGCCTGGTGTGTGCGCGAACCGGCGCCCCCGAGGGCCAAGCGTCTTACCTTTCCCGGAACCAGCGCTGCCCGGAGTGTTGGCTGGCAGCACGGTGGCGCCCCGGAAGGCCCTCTCCAGGTGATTATGCTGCTTCGCCAGCTGCTCCAGGGTCTCCTCCAGCCGGATACGCTGGTCTCTTTCATACTGGAGGGACTTCTGCCATTTTTTACTGTGGGTCTGGGCTAACATGAGGAAGTCTCTGCAGGCCTGCGTGGAGAAAGAGCAGAGAGGGGTCAACTCAACTCAGCTGGTCAGAGATTGCCCCACAGGCCTGTGCAAGCCCATTAAGTAACCTTATTCTAGGAACTTGAGCACATTCCGACGAAACACTCCCTGTTATCCCAAAACCAGGTCCGTGAAGCAATCAAGGTCAACGCCAGGAAAAAATAAAGCTCAACATGGTTGTCACGGTTCTTTTATATATTCCTGGTCATGAGGACTACACAAATGCCAAGTGAGCAGTAAACCTAGACGAAGTATTTGTGGCAACATCACAAAGGGCAGCTACATGAACGGAACCAAAAGTAGAAATCTGTTGACTAAAAGAAAAATGAGGACAAGCAGAGGAAAACTGCTTTCAATACATTCAGGACCAAACTCAGGTTGCCTCAAGCTGAGGGATTCAGATGCTGAGAATAGGGAATCTGCCCTGTATTAGATCAAATATGGGGCAACGTAACTGGTTTTTATTTTGGTCACTAAGAGAAACAACTGATCTCAACAACCTGAAGCCTATCTGAGGCATCTAAGGAGGGCTCTGGAGACAAAACATAGATCTGATCATATTAGGCCCTTCATGGGCTCCCCACTGGGCACCTGACTGTTGGGTTGAAGGTAAACGACCCTTCAGGTGAGGCCACGCCTGCCTTGTATCCTCCTCCCCAGGCAGCTGTATCGACCCCTGAACCCAACGGTGGAGCCATGTGGAACTGCTCGCCACTTCTCGGACACATTTCTTTCAGGCCTGCCTACCACATGCACATGCGATTTGTTTTGCCAGGAATGCCCTTTCCTGCCCACTTCCTCTGCTTGGCCAAGTCCTCTTGGTTCTTTGAGGCCTGTGGCAAATGTTACTTCTTCTGTGATGATCTCCTGAGCAGCCAATCTCTCCTCTGCATTTCACAGCACTTTGCACATACTGCTTTTCTACCATCCACAGTGGTATCGCGCCTGATGTTGTCTCTCCAGGCGGATTCTCAGCAACTTGAAGACCCCGTTTATACCTTCTTTATATACAGATCTCCAGCTCCTAACTTAGTTGGCTTTGCACATAGTAGGAGCCTGATAAAGTTTGCTTAATAAATAATGAAGGAAGCAAGCAGTGTAAGCTTAAAGTCTATGTCCCGTTATGGAGAAACTAAAAGGTTAACAGAATTATCTACTCTCCTAGTTTCAACCTCTGCTATAGACTAATGATTGCTAAAACAGTAATTCCAGCCCTGTGTTCACGGAGACAGAATATCCGACTGTCCATCCAATGGCTGAAAGTAATCTCAAAATCACTGGGGCTCAGCATGAACTCACCACGTTCCCTTTCTGACTCTGCCTCTCCCTTTGGAGTCTGCTCTCCGCACCAAGAACAGTACCTCCTGCCCAAGCCAGGAAACCAGGAGGCATTCTTGATTCTTAATTTTTCTCCCTTTCCCATTTCTGACGATCAGTGCTATTGATTCTTCTTTACTATTTCTGGAATCTGTGGACATTTCTTTCCATCTTCTACACTCAGAGGCAGTACAGAGTATCTACTCTGGAGTTCCGCTGGTGGGGTTGAATCACAGCTCCATCCCACTAACTAGCTATGGAATTTGGGTTAAGTTATTTAACCTTTCTGTGCCTCAGCTGTAAACAAAGGATAACCACAGCAACCATCTCAAAGCGTGGTTGCCTCACATGTAAAGGACTTAGAAATCTTGGACTCACAGTAAGCATTCAATAAGGTGTCAGCTATCATAGTTAAGCCTCCATCAAAATCGGTCTTATCCGCTTCTAATCCACTCTACCAAGCCCATTTAGTAAGATCTGCACCCCGTCCCCTCCCCCACACTTAATCCCTGACCAGTCTTATCTCTAGCTACTTCCTTGTTCTAATGGCCAATTAGTAGTTCCCAGACTTTGGAAGAGAGGGAGGGATCCACACAGCCACAGCTGCGCCAAGATCTGCTCTTCTCCCTCACTTCTTATGCTACTGATCATACCTAAAATTTAGTGAGACAATTATAGGTTAGACACTTTGCTGAACACTTTGCATCAATTAGCTAATAAAAGCCTTTCAACAATCCTCTGAGCGGCTACTAGTATCATCACCGTTTACAGAAAAGAACTGGAATTCACAGAAGAAGCAGGTTTTGGAGTTAGTTAACCAAGGCAGTTGGAACTTCAGGGCCCCGAGCTCTCTCATCTTTCAGAATTTAGCTGAGGAGTTACCTTCTCTAATCTTCCTGCTCTAAGCTAAAAGCCTCGAATGTACTATACCATAGCAGCCTGTGTTCCTTTCTACAACGGCACTTAGCACACTCTATGGAGATCCACTTACTTCTCTGTCCCCTCACTAGAGAATAATCTCCCAGAGGGCAGGGACCACATCCACATCTGTTTTATATTCTAGGCACAGGGCCTAGAGCACAGAGGGGGCTCAACAGATGTTTGCTAAATAAGCAGATGGATGCGCTAACAGTGTCAAATTTACTTCCTTGGTTAGATTCACTTTGGTAATAAAAGCTATGTCCTAAGCAACCAAGAAATTGAGTGCAATGTACTCATGCTTTGATAAAACTTGGCCTATTTTGAGATGTGAAGTTAGCATGTTAATTTTAAGGCCTTGCCATCATCACCTAAAAGATACAAAGGAAACAACACAATGATAAAAAATGCATTTCAAGCCACAACCAGCTATGAAGGGGGCACAGGGGGGCTGGGGAGAACAGAATGAAAAACCCAACTTACCTCTCACTTCCAAGGGATCATTCCCTTCAACACAAACTCTGAACATTTACAACCTGGGGAACAAGAATTGCCCCAAGGAACAAACATGAGCATTTTTTCAAAAGAAAAAAAATCCAAACAAAGTTTCAGTTTTGTGAGAAATGTTTTAATCAGGAGGTGTTTGATTTAGCAAATTTTTCACATTGGAGGAGAAGAAAACAGCCACGGAGCAGGGTGTCCACATGACACGGATAAAAGGCAACACTGTCAGGAGACTGTTGTGTCCTGAGCTGTTCTATTTAAAAAGTATATTTAGGGGCATCTGGGTGGCTCAGTTGGTTAAGCTATTGACTTCGGCTCCGGTCATGATCTCACAATTCGTGGGATCAAGGCCTGCATCGGGGTCTGTGGTGACAGCTCAGAGCCTAGAGCCTGCTTCAGATTCGGTGTCTCCCTCTCTCTCTGCCTCTCCCCTGCTTGTGCTCTTTCTCTCAGAAATAAACATTTAAATAAATAAATAAAAAGTATATTTATTGGGGAGTCTGACTGGCACAGTCAGTTGAGTGTCTGACTCTTGACGACAGCTTAGGTCATGATCTCATGGTTCATGAGTTCGGGCCCCGGGTTGTCAGCGCAGAGCCTGCTTGGGATTCTCTTTCCTCTCTCTGCTCTTCCCCTCTCAAAATAAATAAATAAACTAAAAAAAAAGTTAATTGACCTGAATGATTTATGAGGTTTTCCTGATCATAAGACGACCTGAAAAAGAGGCACGCAGTCACTAAGAAGTAGGGCAGTTTGGAAAAAGAGCACACGACTAGACATTAGAAACACAAGCATCCGTGCCGGTTGGTAAAATGGTCCTGGGCAAAAGTGGACAAAAATAATTAGTCTCTTCTACCTCATGTGAATCAGAGCACTAAAGAAAATGTTCAACACTTCAGAAAATGATATGAAAATCAAGGTTAGAACAACTTTCTATTAAGTAACAAAGGGGTTTTAAGTGAGAAAAACTAAATTTTCCCTTGGTCACAGGAGAAGACCTTTGATCCCTAGAAGCCTTGTGAACTAAACTAGCTCTAAGCAGACGTCTTAGTGTCACTAACTGAACAAGGGAAAACTTGGCCCTAGTGGAGTAATTTCATCCCACTGAATTAGGGGAAAAGCCAGCGTAAGCCCTTTCTCAGAATTCTCTTTTCACCTGCCTTAGGACTCATCCTCTGGTGTTCTCATGTGCAAGCTAACTGAAACAACCAGCCAGGTGAGAACTGGTCACCAGCACTGTTTAAACCGTGTATTCAATTCACAACTATCACCTAGTATCTGAAATACATCACTGATGTCCAAAACCATCAGCCTCCTGAGGCCGGAGTCGTAAGGAGGCAGAAGCGTTGGCCCCTTCTTTTTGGGACCAAAGTACCCAAACTGGAGTACTCTGTCCTAGAGTGACCTAGGGTTACCCCTAAAATCAAGGTAACCTAGAGTTACCCCCAAAATCAAGGACTAAAGATGGGACTAGCTCATATTATAAAGTTCTCCCTAGCACCTGGCCAGCCCCCACTTACCACACTATAGGCCAGAACACACTAGCAAAGTACAGTCAGACTCCAACCTGGAGCTCAAACACAACCGTAGAAAGGACCCACAGAGGCCTCTCAGATCCAACAGATAAAGCTAGATGAAAACAAACAGACCAAACCACAACCCGGAGAGGTAAAGGGACCCAGCTAACACCAGCAGATGTCCTGCCGGCTGCAGGAGCAAGGCTGGACCTCTGAACTCCTAGTTCCTTCCCACGCTGGAGCGGCGTGCTGACCAGCCGCTGGAGCAGAGCACGAAAGTCATTCCGTCTGTGCGGCCTGTTCTACTGCATGCAGCACACAATGTCACCTGAGTCCCCCGAGCAGTGAAGCAGAACCTAACGCTCTGTGCTTTATCAATTACGATTTTCCAGCACTCGGGGAGCATGATGTTTCCAGAGGGAAAGCAAAAAGCAACATAGCAGGTGCCTGGGTGGCTTGGCTGGTTAAGTGCCCCACCCTTGCTCTCGGCTCAGGTCACGATCTCACGGTTTAGGAGTTTGAGCCGCACACTGGGCTCTGCGCTGGCAGCGTGGAGCCTGCTTGGGAGTCTCTCTCCCTCACCCCTCTCCCCAGCTCATGCTTTCTCTCTCAAAATAAATAAACAAGCTTAAAAAATGATTTAAAAATAAATACATTTTTAAAAAAGCAACACGGGCACCGTGTGCACTTACATTGATCATGGCGTTGGACGTTATCCTGAAGAGCGTGGCCCGTTCGTTGACCTGCTTGATCTTCTCGTTGCTCTCGGCGGGCAGCCGCAGGGACTCCAGCTCGCTGAGGGAGCGCTGCAGCGCCGTGCCGTGCTTGGCGATCAGGTCGTTGCAGGTGCTCAGGTCCTCCACCTTGCTGGACAGCGTCCGGAGGGTGTTCTGCAGCTCAGTCTTGTCGGTTTGTGACACAGACTCTTCATCTCCCGACTCATCTGTAGGGGCCCGACGGGGAGGTGGAGGATGCCAGTTACTGGACTGTGAACCCGACCAACTCTGTGTACAGCTAAACTAGCTCTCCTCAGGCCAGGCGTTCTGACCGACCGGGTGCTCGCCCTTACCAGACGACAATTTGACCACAGTGTGGTCCACAGCTCCCCACTGATTCGACCGTGGTGTGGGGCCACAGACAGCCAGGGTTATTCTCCCCCCACGCCCCCTGCCCTGGGCCACACAATAAGCATTTATTTTGCTCACACTTTTCTTTTTTCTTCCAGTTTGAGTTATAATTGACATATAGCAATATATAAGCATAGATTCGACTTACGTATATTTCCAAATGATTACCACAAGAAATTTAGTTAGTATCCATCATCTCATATAGATACCAAAAAAAAAAAAGGAAAAAATGTTTATTTGCCTTGTGATGAGAACTTTTAGGATCTACTCTCATAGCAATGATCAAATATATCATATAGTGTTACCCATAGTCATCATACTGTATGTTACTTCCCCAGTATTTATCTTTTTAAAGTCTGTACCTTCTGACCTCCTACATTCAATCCCCTCACCCCTGGGATTCTTCTAAAAGGTGCCAAGGAGGCTCTGGCCTCACCCCCAGAAACTGATTGGGCTGGTCTGAGGCAAGGCCCATGACCTGCATTTTGAGTAAGTTGCTTAGGCCATTCCAGTGCACGCTGAGCTTTGAGAACCAATGACCTGGAGGACAGGATGGAGAAGCTAAATGGCTCCTGGCCTTGGGAATGAACTGTTGAGCCTTTTACTCAAGCTTGAGGGTTCCAACCCAGTCTACGTGCCCATCTGCTGGGTAGTAGGTGAGCCCTGTATGAAATGGGTTGAGAGCTGCAGTCTGGCTCTTGGCAAACAACATCTACGTCACCAAGAGACCCACTGATTTATCTCTTCCAGAGGAGAGCTCGGGAACTTTGTGATGCTCATTTGGCATGAAAGCCATCAGAGCACTGAAGGTGCTGCAAGGCCTTGTGTTAAACGGCCCTCCAACAAAACATCGAACTGAGAGCCGTGTCGTACCTCTCGCGAGCAGTTTCATACCTAACACTCTGCAACCGCCAAGTGCTTTTCCAACAGTGTCACTTCCTTTGAGGGAGCTAACGTCAGCACTAACATCAAAACAGAAGAAAAAAGGAAGGCCTGTCCTGTCTGCTAGATGGAGAGGCAGGACCAAAGTCAAAATATAACCCGTTACAAGAAAACTTACAAGCAGGGAATTTCCCTTTCACTGGGCAACAGATAGAAAATCCAGTGTGGGAGGTGAGAGGGGATAAGAAAAACAGGAGAGATGAACAACAGTCAGCAGGTGACCATCTTGGGCAGCCCTGAGTGAATATGCTCAGTGTGATTAAACTATCAACAGCTGGGACAGGGGAAATCCTAGCATTTCCCTCGAAGAAAAATCAAAACATGATGAGGCTGCTCTTTTTAGAGAAACTAAGGTAGTGAAATGAAGATTTCTCATAGAAAGTATCCCATGTAAGGGCGCCTGGGTGGCTCAGTCAGCTGAGCATCCAACCGTTGATTTTGGCTCAGGTCATGATCTCACAGTTCATGAGATCGAACCCCATGTCTTGGCAGCGTGGAGTCTGCTTGGGATTCTCTCTCTCTCAATCTTTTTCTCTCTCTGCCCCCTGCACGGAGATCTCTCTCTTTCTCAGAATAAATAAATAAACGTTAAAAAAAAAAAAAAAGAGTATCCCATTTAATGTTTTTGGCAATCTATAAAGACTGTTTCAACTCAATTAAGAAATAAATGAGAGAGACGCCTGGGTGGCTCAGTCAGTTAGGCGTCAGGCTTTGGCTCAGGTCATGATCTCACAGTTTCTAAGTTTTATCCCCATATCAGGCTCTGTACTGACAGCTCAGAGCTTGGAGCCTGCTTCAGATTTTGTTTCCCTCTTTCTCTCTGCCCCTCCCTCACTCATGTTCTGTCTCTCTCTCAAAATAGGAATAAAGAAAAAAAATGTTTTATTTTAAATAAAAAATAAATGAGAAAGGGGCCCCTGGCTGGTTTAATCGCTAGAGCATGTGACTCTTGATCTCAGGATTGTGAGTTCAAGCCCCACATTGGGGATGGAATCGACTTAAAAAAAGTTGTAAAAAAATAAGAAACTGTCAGGGGCAAAAGAAAAAAGCAAAGAGAGAACCAAATTGTGACCTGTAATAATCTTCACGCTGCCCCAGCCATAAAATAATTATTTCTCACAACGTTAAGGTAGTCTAATGGCATTAAAAGCCACAAGACACCCATCATGCCCCCAGGAGAGTTTCCCGGCCTCAGAACTCCTGGCATCTGGGCCCAGATCCATCTTTGTCATGAGCGCTGCCCTGTGCTCCGTCGGAGGCTTAGCGGCATCCATGGCCTCTACTCACTGGATGCCCGCGGCACCACCGTGCCTCAGCTGTGACAACAAAAACGTCTCCAGACACTGCCTAGTGTCCCCTGCAGTGCAGCACTGGCCCCCAGCTGCAAGTCACCGCTGTAGGGAGAGACACTGTGTGATGAGAAGCTCGACACACCTAGGGGACAGCTGATAATTAAATGACAGGGAGGGAGAGGATGAGTTCCGTGCCTAGGAGGGGCAAGCTGTACGTGTCCCTGACACGGCACGCTCTGCTCCCTACCTGACTCTGCCAGCATCTTCACGGCCTTCGCCTTGGCCAGCTCCAGGGCCGTGACCCAGCGCTGCCGCTCCACTTCTGAGCTGGCCTTCAGATGGTAGGTCTGAGCACCCCCGTTGGAAATGATGAAGTTACAGGAGTCCTCCACGGTGATGTTGGCTGTGGCGAGGTTGATGGTACCACGGCAGGTGTGTCTCATTTCGGCCTTCGACCTACAATAATGAGACGAAGAGGCGCTCAGGACAAAGTTGGCAGGGGGTGCATCCCTCACCACATCCCTCGTCTTCTCATTACCCTTTTGAAAAACACAGTAGTCCTAGGAAACAGCAAGTTCTACTACTTCCCTCAGATGGCTCCCTCAAATTCCCAAGTCAGCAGGGCTCTCCTTTCACAGCCAGTAAGTGCTGTTTCTGAGTCAGACTGCATTGGTCTGCGGCTCCTCTCCCCCTTAGCCTTTTAGGAATCGCCTTCACGGGAGCATTAACAACATATGATGGTAATCCGGCAATGCTAAGTGTGAAATGTGGTTGAGTTTCGACAAATGTATACAATTGTGTAGCTGCCTTCGCAATCAAGCTGTAGAAAATCTCCATCACCCCAAAAAGTTCCCTCCTGCCCTTCTGTAGTCAGGAATTCCATTTTATTTAGCGAGTTATAGTTATCAAATATTGGTTTATAAACTCTTGCAACAGAACTTCTTATATCGATCTCATCGCCTCAGAGAAAGAATAGCTCCATTCTGCATATACTGCACCCCCCTCCCAAACTGTAACTCAGCCCAAATGAGAACTGTCACACTATGCTTAGAATTATATTGCACAAGGGGCGCCTGGGTGGCTTAGTCGGTTAAGCGTCCGACTTTCGCTTAGGTCATGATCTCGCAGTTCGTGGGTTCGAGCCCCGCGTCGGGCTCTGTGCTGACTGCCAGCTCAAAGCCTGGAGCCTATTTCAGAATCTGTGTCTCCCTCTCTCTCTGACCCTCCCCTGCTCACGCTGTCTCTCTCTCTCTCCTAGAAATAAATAAAAATGTAAAAAAAAAAAAAAGAATTATATTGCATAAGTGTAAGGAACGCTGAGATGTTTGGCACGTTAAATATCGACTACAGCTCAAATGATATGTAAGAGAAATGACTAGCTTTCTGTGGGAGTAAAGAATAATCCTAAAAGAATCACCAGGTAGTATATTCTTTCTGGAATCTATTCTTGCCAAAGGTCCGCTGGCCTCTGTTGGTGGGAACTCCTAAGCCATCCTATTAATAGCTAAGAACGATTCAGCAAATCTGTTCTCGGAGGACTGGGTGTAAAAATTTTCCCCATCTCTACTGACTGACAGTTCTATTAATAGGCTAACTTTTGAACTTTACATCACCACTTGGTGACAACAGGCTATAAGCCACTTCACGTAAAATACCAAGCTGCTAGCAGGCCTGAGTATACCTTGCCCACGGAGCGAAATTTCCCTCCACTCAGCCCGCTGCTTCTGCCCAGAGACCTGCATGTTGAGACCACAGTTTTCCCTGACCAACTTGGAACATAAAGAGGTCAAAGTCCTTGGCCAAGTGCCACAGTACAGAGCGGAGCCATTTCCTTTTCACTGGAGCCCAGCGGCCCAACACACCTGGCACGTCCAGAGTCCCTGTGTGCCAGAAAGGACACACACCCCACCTCCAGAAACGAAGACTTGGTGTGTTTGAGAAAGTCTGTTTACTGGGCTTAGGAAGACAGATTTGCTATTGTTCAGTGTGTCACATGAAACTGGGTTTTCTTCCTCAAATGCACAAACGAGCAGTATGGGATGGCCCANTGAATCCCTGGTTTTTCTATGCTTACCTCCCCTCCCCCGCCCCCCAGCTTCAGTTACGTTATGAATAATGCAGGCCCCATTTCAGACCCTGGCTTTCTGCTCCAAAGGTGCTGCTCAGACCCTGCACCACGTGACTCACAACGTGCTGGTACTTTTCGCAAGCGACTGGCCAGGAATCTCTTCTGCCTGGGTCATCTCCATAAACTGAAGGAGTCTCTTAAACCACACAGAGTCTGTAGCAGTGGCGGAAATACCGAGGAAGCCCAGGAGCCCCTGGGCTCACGCCTATACACCTGTGTTTATCAATGATTAGCATAGAGGCTGGAAAGACACGGTTTGGAGAGTCCAAGGTAAGTTCTCCAGGCACTACAGTGTTAATGAGGTGGTGCGTTCTGACCGGCAAGCTCCCTGTAAGGCCAGCAGACACAGTAACCCAATCTCTGGAAGCTAGTCAGGAAAACTAATGCTATGGCCCGGTCATCCTGTGTCTGGGAAAGCTGGGACTCTACATATGGCTTTAAGGAAGGGGCCATCCATGTATCTGTGCAAGTAAGGAAAAACAGGATGGGTGAAAAGAGGGAAGCGGCCCGCCAAAGCCTCTGAGGACAGTTCATCACAGGATGGGTCTAGGAAGTATCTGATCTCAGTTAAAAAGAAAGCAATATTTTGTAGCATATAGGGGAGAGGATTGGTTTCGGAGGCATGAGAAGCAGGAGGAATGACAACTTAGCTAAATAACTGTAGGGAGATGGGGACACGGAGAACCCCGTGAAGAAGAAACTACCAATCTAGTTGGTAGAAGAACTTCACTGTGATTTTGAAGGTAGTGTATAGATTTGATAACCCTAGTTCCTGTTGCTGGGTTGGTTTGTGGGTGGGACCATCGTAGCTGGCAAAGGCAGGCCTGTGGCATATTTCCCAATATGTGGTTTGGTATGCTTTGGAAGGAGTTTGCTCTGTAGTCAGGCAGGTGCCACTAGCTCTTGTAAGAGAGAAGTTAAAAGGGGTTCCAAATACTTGAAGAGATAGCAACATAGAAGTTATTAATGTCCAACCAAGATCAATATTAAGACTGGTACCGATCAAAGGTCAACTGGCCTGGAAAGACGATCTGATAAGAATCTGGATGAGGAAAAATGATCATACAGTAAGGTCCTCGGCTGATACACAACTTTTGAAAATGAGCACTGTTAATAGTGACTTACGAGCCAAGTTAGGATACGAATCAACTGAATTTTAGGATGATGGTCAGTGTACCAGGAAAACAGGAACTTGAACAGGAGAAAAACTTGGAACACACTAAAATTTTAGATGTGTGATCGAACCTTAAACTGATCATCCTGGATGAGTACTGAGAGGGTTAAAATTAAAATCGATTCTGAATATAATGATGCAAATGACACACACAGCTGTTCACAATGTGGCGTAAGCAGTGAGGATGTGCTAAGGCATTTTTCACTGTTAGAGACTAGATAAGAATGTGGTTCTTGCTTCAACAACCTCCAACTCCCACCTTCAATTTCCCCCTCAAAATTCGCTAAGTGCTGATACAGTGGAGATGACGGAAGAGATTCATTCACCCTATCTCTCCCGGTAGCAGAGTGACTACCTGCAGAGGAAAAGAAATACAGTAAGCTGCTCTTAACAGCATTTTGGGTCTTAAATAGGATGGTCTTCATAAAAAGATTTCAAGTAGGAATGCCATTATAATAAGCAAAGTCTCCCTTAAAGGAAAATTTTATACATTTCATATAAAGTAGTGTGATCTAGAAACTGTATACATTTCGTATACAGTGAAGGGTGGAAACTTTTATACACTTAGTATAAAGTACTGTGATCTAGAAACTATGTATATTTTGTATATAACAAAGGTGATCTTGAAACATACTTGCTACAGGCAAGCAATTATCTGTCATTTGATTGATTCAGGAAAGGATAACTTGGGTTTTAGTTTATGATGGAAACAAGAGAACCAGTTTCAAATGCTGACTCTTCAAGACCTTGGAAAAGTTGCCCAGGCTAAGTCTCAGTTTTCCTCATCAGTAAGATGGGAATATCTCCTGACTCCCAGGGTTATTGCTGGGAGTCAGTTAAACTATCCAAACTGTCCAGTACCCCAAGGAAATGTTTATGTCCTGTCTCCACATCCAGCATCTTACCCCCTCTATGTCGGATAACCTGAATAGCCCAAAGCATGCTACAGTGACGGCAAGCTTGTGAGTCACCACGATTATATATTAAACATTCCAAAACAAACACTGTTGAACAGAAGTAATCATACCAAAGGCATGGATTCTTCTTTTAATAAAACTTAAACTGCACCACCCAAAGAGACCCCAGAAATACTGGAGGGACCACTGAAATTATTCCCGTGGTGGGAGGTGGGGTCAGGGTAAATAAAAGCAGCCCTGGAGTGCACATCTCCATTCTGGGCTGTCCAGAAGGAGAAAGCACATGCCAAGTCTGAGAGAGATAAAGACAGGGGAGAGATACGGAGGCCACCCTGTGCCTGGTGTCCTTGTGCGTGAAACGTGGAGAGAGCAACGGCGGGTACATCAAAGGCTACTAATAACCTTGAATTCTGGAGACTGGGCACAGACAGCTAAGATCTGGGACTTTCACAGTAAGTTCCCTGAGACCCGTGCCTGGGCTCTGCTCTCCTACATGTGCCCCATAGCATCTACGACAGCGCCTTCCTTGCAGAATTCATCATTGCACTGCGGCGCTGGTGCAAACACAATGGAAGAGTAGATGCTCTCCAAACAACTGGAAAGGCCAGGGACGGAGGGGAAGGTACTGCACCAAGGGCGGGTAACCCAGGTGGAGAGGGAAGCCCCGGTGCGTTCACTTTCGTGAGGGTGGGCTCGTGTCGCGGGCTGTCAGTGCGCGCAGGTGACGAAAAGGGGCCTGGGGCGACCTTGGCTGCGGGGCCGGCTCCAGAGGGTGACGGCGCGGGGACTGTGGGCTGCGGTGGGGGACGGCGCCCCGGAAGCAGTTACCTGTAGTAGCTCAGGAGCCCGTTGCTCAGCACGA
>NW_027536465.1:1814276-1864395 GCF_008692635.1 Crocuta crocuta
TAGCGCATCAGCTGCGGCCGCGCAGCGTCCCCGCCCCGCCAGGCCCGCCGCGGGAGGAGGGCTCGGTCGCCGGGAAAGAGGCAGTCGATTGGTGCCGCTGAGCGTCACTTGCGGAGGACCCCTAGGACATTGGCATTTCTCTTGGGCCTGTCATCCCACACCGCCCAGTGAGAGCCCGGGGTGGGACGCGTCTTCCACAAACGCCGCTGATTGGTTCAGATGAAGGCCAATCAGACTCATGTACAAGCTCATTGGTGCTTTCCCGCAGGCTCCGGCGCTCAGGGAGGACACGAGAATGCAGAGTGCCCGGCCAATTCGGCTCCCGATTGGTCGCTGTTTCCGCCACTCATTTCAGTGTATGCCCCCGTCACTGCCACGTCACCCCCTCCCATCACTCTTCTCTTCATCCCTGTTCCGCCCTTACGGATTGGTGGTTGGTATCAGCTGCTCAGCCTTTTCTACCATTTGCTGAACGAGCTGAGGAAAAAAGGGAAGGAGTCCCGTTTTCGCATCCTCACTTTTATTTCTCATTGGCTTGCGTGTATGTCACTCACAGGTTGCGGAGAGACCGGGTGGGGATTGGAGACGATTGGTTCCGGATATTGTCTGTGACCGCCGAAGCTTGGCAATACTGACCAATAGCAGAGACGTACTGAGAGAGGGGCTGGCTGAAGGCAACCAATAAGATCTGGGAAAGGGCTTGGGGGCGTGCCCATCTGCTTCCAGCTTTTCAGAGTGCAAGAGCGAGTGCTCTTCCCCAAACGCGTTGTCTTCAGCTTGGCGCAGCGTCGGGTTCTCTCTTCCTGCATTAAGACCATCGTAGTTTCCTGCTGGGAAGAGTGACTCTCAGCAGCTAGCCACTGCCCGAGAAGCCATCTTTTAGGGCCTCCTCCTAGCAGCTGGCTCTGAGCTGGAGACCGGGATTTCTGGGGAGTCCAGAAATCGCTTCCCCAGTTCCTTCCTGGATCCAAGATCCTCCTAAATCTCTTGCCTGGTTTGCTCGTCATCGCACACCCCTTATCTGGTGATTCTAGACTGTCCTATGCTCCGGTTAGAGTAGGAAGCTAGTTAGCTTTGAACAGGATACCTGGAGGCCAGGAAAAGGGAAGTCGTGGCCAGTGCAGCCATAAGAAAGTCAGGCCCGTCGCGGCAGCAAAGCCACAGGAAGAAGAATCAAACTGGACTGGCCCAAACTGGCTGACAAAGACCAGAAAACCCTGACCAAATAAGGAAGGAAAGGCCCGAGACCCTGCTTTCAAGAAATCGCTGCCTCGGATAATAAATATTCCACCCTCTAGTTAACAGCTGTCAATAAAATGTAGACCCCCCAAACCCCCCAGTGTGCAGTTCTCCCTGGAGCCGGTCCGCTCTCACCTCTTCAGAGCATACTTTCACCTTAATAAACTTTAGTGCTCGCAACCGCTCATCCACTGTGTCTGGTCCATCCTTGAATTCTTTCTTGCAATGAGACCCGGAGCCCCCAGGGACATCCTTGGGCTGGGCAGAGGCCTCAGGGGCCCGGTGTCACCAGTTCACCTGGCAACATCTTTTTGGGGAGCCAGGCAGGAAGAGGTAAATGGAGTGTTGAGGAACCCTCTTCATTGGTGAGTCTCCAACACTCGCCTCTTGCGTTGGAGTGTTGCTTAGTCAAGTCACCATTGCTTTGTTCTCTTGCTCTTTCTGATCTACCTGGGAACAGGATGGTCTAGTAGTATTTATGAGAAAGTAATGTTCAGCTCCAAAGAATTAAAGGGACACTTGCTCCTTCCAGCCGAAAGGCACTCTTAAGCGACTAAAAGTGTTACGGAAGTATCCGAGATGATTTCTCAGGACACACAGCAATCCCACGGGACTTTCCATTGCACTAGTAATTAAAACTTTGGCTTATCTGGGTATGCACACATAAAACTGATCCTCAGTGCTCCCAGACATGTAAGGGACTTGTGGCCACTCGTGGAAGCGACACCAGCGATCCTCTGCACTGGTCCCTAGGTGACTGATATTCCCAGGCTCTCTCTTCAGGAATCTGCTTCTTGGTCATAGGACACTCTGCCCACCCCCACCCCCCTTGTCTGGCTTCAGCCACTTCTTCTTATACCTACCTACGCACTCTCTGTTGGTGGTGGGGCACAGGGACCTGGAAGACACCATCACCCATCACAAAGGTTCTGCACTGATTGCCAACTTAGACTGTAAAGATCATCATAAAATAGGCTATAAAGCCTTTTGCTCCCTGGCAAGGGACCCCACTTACAGAGAGCTCTCCCTGCGGATCTGTGGGTACGCCTTATCCACCACTTAATTAAATGTGGCTCCACCCAAATAATTCGGGGATGCAAAGAGAACTGGAAAATAGAGGTTAATTTCACCAGAACTAACCACAAAGTAGGAGAGATCAACAGGTCGGACAAGAAGTTTTTGGACACTCAAAGAGATCCCTGTCTGTGGTGGCTGCTGTTTGCCACCAGTTGTTAAGAGGCCTATCAATAGAAGGAGAGTGGGAGATTCAGTGATCTTGAAATCATGATGGTGCCTGTTGCAGAGGGCTGCATCCTGGGACGTCAGGGTTAATTTCATTTAGGGTCAGGCATCATTTCATTTAGGGTTGTCAGGAATGCTGTCACTCTCGGGACTGCAGATGCTGGAAAGAGACTTGGGCCCTGTGACGCCAGGGCTGTTGTTGGGTCATCACACGGCATGCTGGCCACAGCCATGATGACCAGATGAATGGACAGCAGGCTGGGGATGCCCATAGTCCTCTTGCCATTGGAACACTCTAGAAGAGCTCCCAACTGAGATCCTAGCAGGTTCCCAAAAGACAGCTAACTCTCCTCGGGGAAATAGTATTCCAGGCTTCTTGTAGTGGGAGGCCTGGTTTAGTTGCTTCTTTTCTAGTTGACAGGAGTCAACTCTCTCCCTGAACACAATGGCAGTTCCACCTCCATCCCCAAAGAATTCCCTTTGGGATGTATTTTGAGGCACTGGGATCAGTTCCCATTAGAAAGCCTAAATAGGGGCACCTGAGTGGCTCAGTCAGTTAAGTGTCCTGCTCTGAATTTTGGTTCAGGTTCTTGGGATTGAGCCCTGCATCGGGCTCTGTGCTGCAGCGTGGAGCCTGCTTGGGATTCTGTCTCCTTCTCTCTCTGCCCCTCCCCTGCTCACGCTCTCTCTCTCAAAATAAATAAATAAACTTAAAAAAAAATAAGGAGGGGCACCTGGGTGGCGACCTCCGACTTCGGCTCAGGTCATGATCTCATGATTTGTGAGTCTGAGCCCCAAGTCGGGCTCTGTGCTGAGAGCTCAGAACCTGGAGCCTGCTTCAGCTTCTGTGTCTCCCTCTCTCTCTGCCCCTCCCCAACTCCCACTCTCTCTCTCTCAGAAATAAACATAAAAAAAAGAAAGAACAAAAGAAAGAAAGAAAGTCTAAGTAGGAAAATGCTCTTTTTTTTTTTTTGTAACATTCCTTGGCCTCCATATAAGCTAGAGGACTGGAAGCTCTAGTCAGAAAATGATAGTCTTAACTATAAAACTATATTGGAACTTGATGTCTCCAGTGAGAGACGAGAAAAATGGGTAGGGATCCCAGGAGGTGACAGGTGGACCCCAGGGGACCACAAGAGTGTATGTTCCTTTTTGTTTGTTTTTAATGTTTATTTTTGAGAGAGAGAGAGAGAGAGAGTGCACGCTCAAGTAGGGGAGGGGCAGAGAGCGAGGGAGACAGGATCTGAAGCAGGTTCTGTGCTGACAGCAGAGAGGCCAATGCGGGGCTAGAACTCACAAACCGTGAGATCATGACCTGAGCAGAAGTTAGAAGCTTAACCAACTGAGCCACCAGGAGCTCCCCACACCCTTTATTTTTTTTAATGCTTATTTATTTTGAGAGAGAGAGAGAGAGAGAGAGAGAATGCATATGAACAAGCAGGGAAGGGGCAGAGAATCCCAAGCAGGCTCCACCCAGCATGGAGCCTGATGCAGGGCTTGATCTCACGATCAGGAGATGACAACCTGAACCAATATCAAGAGTCAGATGCTTAACTGACTGAGCCACCCCGGTGCCCTTCTACGTTCCCTTTTTGATGTCAGATCTTGGGCAGTGCCATGAGTACTTAGGCCAGTTTTCTGAGGATTCTAGAAAATTTACTGAGGAATTCTGGAGCCTGACTCTAGTCTTTTGATCTAACCTGGAAGGACCTTCTGGTCATTCTCTCTTATTGCTGCAGTACAGAGGAGTGATTCTACATCTGGGCAGAAGCAGAAACATATGCAGATGCTCTTCATCCTACCTAGCCTAACAGTTGTCCCATTAGAATGAGAGCCATCCCTCAGATAGACCCTTATTGGAATTATCACCCCAGGTAGCAGGGACTAGCCTTCAGGGACCACATAGTACTAGGCATGAAGAGATGTATCATCAAGCTAGTAAACTATGATAAGGTGAGGGAGATCACCCAAGGACCCAATGAGAATCCTGCTCTTTTTTAGTCCCATCTGGTAGAAGGGCCACAGAAGTTCACCAGTGTAGATCCAGATGCCCTAGAGGGATGGTTGGTCCTGAGAATTCATTCTATAAGCCAAATATGTGTAGCAAACTCCAAAAGATGACTTTAGGGCCCCAAACTCCCAGTACAAGGAGCTTTGCTCCTTCGTCGACCAATCCTTCAACAAAATCCCCAATATACATAAAGGAAAATACTGCGCTCCGCAGAAAGACTATCAACTACATCCTAAGGGATGGCAAAAAGGTGATCTTCCCCAGGTGTTCCAGTGGAAAATCATCAAGGGACTACATGACTCCTCTCATTTGGGAAGAGACACATTAACCTCCTTAGTTAATAGAGTCGTTTTTAGGAATTGGCCTGTCAAGGGTGATCAAGGAAGTCACCAGGGGCTGTAACCTTTATCACAAGAACACCTCTGGGGGAGGGCTTAGACTACTGCCATTCCTTCAGACCATCCAAAGACAAGGCATATATCCTGGAGAAGACTGGCAGATAGACCGCACTCAGATGCCCCCATCTCAGGGATAGAAATACCTCCTGGTCTTTGTGAACACCGTCACTGGTTGGATAGAAGCTCATCCTGGTAGAACAGAAAAAGCTCAAGAGGTAGTGAAAGCTCTACCAGAGGACATTATCCCACACTTTGGGTTTCCAAAGTCTCTGTAGAGTGATAACAGCTCATTCTTTATTGCAAGAGTGACTCAACAAGTGTCTTCTGTCTTGGGAGCTCATGACCACCTCCATGCTGCCTGGAGACACCAATTCTTGGCTAATCAAACCCTTTAAAAAATCTTGGCCAAAAATCTTGCCAGGAAACCTCAGAATCCTGGACAGAACTCATGCCCATATCCCTCTTGAGATTGAGAATGGCCCTAAAATGAGACCTCCAACTCAGCCCCTTTGAAATTCCTTTCTTAACAGCAGACTTGCTACTTGATTCCGAAACCCATGAATTTATCAAACATTTAATCAGTTAGGACAGGTCCAGCAGGTCATCTTTACTTGTACCCAAGAAAGAGCCTATTCCTACCCAGATCACACCAGGGGACATGGTTTTATTAAAGACCTGGAAGGAGGATTTACATTCAGCTCAATAAGACCCCAAACTGTAGTGACGCATCTAAGTTCTCAGCACCCCAACAGCAGCTAAGCTCCAAGGCAAAGCTAGGTGGGTTCATTTGTTGAGAATAAAACTAGTGGCTCCAGACGACCCACAATCGAAAACTGAAGACATTCCATCCTATTCCTCTGAGTCAGTGGAAGATCTACACTACATCATCAAGAAGATAAGTGATTGACATCTTACTATGAATATCTGCTTTATAATGTTAGCTATTGACTGGATTTTCCTTATACTGCTTCTCTTCTTTGCAAACCTTTGCCTACTTGACCCTACGAATTCGTTTTCTTGCTACCCTTGGACAATCCCCCTTCTTTCCAACAAAGCAAAGCAAAGCAAAACAAAACAAAACAAAAAAATAACATCTTTCCTGTTGGATCTAACCCCCAGAAATGGCCCTAAAAGTCTTGTGTTTTTTTCTCATTCTCATTACTCTTCTAACCCATGCAGGTCCACAGAAGGGTTCCAACATAACCTTTTAGGGAAATAACTTTTCCAGTTGCTGGATTTGTCATTTACATTTTCAGGACCACCTTTCTTACCCCCTATTTTATCCTGCTCATTCTCTTTATCTAATTACCCATCAAAAAAACTACACTGGACCAAGTTCCTCTTCCCAAGAAGGGATTCTCATCTGCCCTAACGGGACCTGTGGTGATCTATCCACTCCCACCACCCCAGATATTTCAGCAATTGGACCCCGATTATTCCTCACCTCCAAGTCTGTGCTTCCAGATACCCCGAATAATTCAACCCATAAAAACAGATCCAGAAGATGGGTCAGCTACCAAATAGCATCACCTCTGGGGGCGGTCTATTACAACCTTGCCAATGACCCTTGGACCATCAGACAATTTTCCAGTGTCTCAATTCAGTGCTTCAAGCATGGAATGTGGCATGCCTGCTTAGGAAATCTAAATGACACAGACTGTAATGCCACCAACTGGGTTGGTGTGCTGATTTCACCCTTTCAATTAAAAACCCAATACACCCATGTTTTGGATCATGGACACCACTCAGCATTACTGTTTAATTTCTCCCTTTACAACCATTACCTTCCAGTAACCTAGGATAATATGGAGCTGTGGGGAAAGCTCTGTTCTCCAGCTGCACACACAGTAACTCTTCCAGGTAGGTTCAACAGCTAGAGGAGCTAAGAATAGTAAATTACCCCCCCCAAACTTTTGTACCTCTTCCCAAGTGTCTACACTCTCCCAAGTGTATCTGTGTACATCCTTCTCACGACCTAGAGAGGCCAGTCTTTACCCAGCCTGTATTGGCCCAAGGATTTCAATGCATTGATAACCTCAAACATCGGGGCAGTTACACTCCTGGAATGTGGCTCCTCCAGGAGTCTATGTACATAGTTCTGCCCACTCCCACACCAGAACAGGAAGGGCAGTAGGCCTTATACTGGCTGGAAGAGTAGGAACCATTGGTGCATTGGATATTGAGCTGGTGTGTTAGACAGCGAAGAGCCTGTTTGGGATTCTCTCTCCCTCTCTCTCTCCGCCCTCCACCTCCTGTTCTCTCTCTCAAAATAAATAACTTAAAAAAAAATTGAAACTCAACTTAAAAAGAATTGAAAAAAAATTGGCCTTTTCCAGACTCCCAGCAAGTTCATTTACAAATGATGGTTCCACCAGGGATTCCAATCTATCCTCCTCGAAGATGAAACCTACCAACACCCTCTAGACCAAGCCCGTGACTTCCTTCTACTTCCCACTGTCCATCAGGTTTCTTAAAATTCAGATAGCAAGGACTTCTGGAACCCTCAGGCAGGGTCAGCATCCCACACCAGCATGAAGTATTTACTGTCGCCCATTTTCCCTGAAAAGATTTTAACGGCCCAGAGTCCATGGTGGGAGAGGGTAATGTTAGAGTAGGCAGCTCATTAGTTTCTTTCTTTCTTTCTTTCTTTCTTTCTTTCTTTCTTTCTTTCTTTCTTTCTTTCTTTCTTTCTTTCTTCCTTCCTTCCTTCCTTCCTTCCTTCCTTCCTTCCTTCCTTCCTTCCTTTTCTTTCTTTCTATCTTTCTTCCTTTCCTTCTTTCTTTCTTTTTTTACAAATAGTTTATTGTCAAATTAGTTTCCACATAACACCCAGTGCTCATCCCCACAAGTGTCCTCCTCCATGCCAACCCCCCTCCCCCCCACATCCATCAGTCCTCAGTTTTTNCCTGATAATTGCTTATATTTCTGAGGGGTTGGTTGTAATAAGTCCATTTTCATTCATAATTTTGTCTATTTGGGTGCTCTCTCTTTTCTTTTTGATTAGTCTGGCTAGAAGCTTGTCAATTTTGTTTATTTTTTCAAAAAACCAACTCTTGGTTTCATTGATCTGTTCAATTGTTTCTTTGGTCTCTATGTTGTTTATTTCTGCTCTAATTTTTACTATTTCTCTTCTTTTACTGGGTTTAGGGCATTCTTGTTGTTCTGCCTCTAGCTCCTTTAGGTGCAGCTTGTTAGTTTCTTTTTTTTTTTTAATGTTTTATTTATTTCTAAGAGAGAGAGACACACAGCGTGAGCAGGGGAGGGTCAGAGAGAGAGGGAGTCACAGACTGAAACAGGCTCCAGGCTCTGAGCTGGCAGTCAGCACAGAGCCCGACGCGGGGCTCGAACCCACGAACCGTGAGATCATGACCTAAGCGAAAGTCGGATGCTTAACCGACTAAGCAACCCAGGCGCCCCACAGCTTGTTAGTTTCTAACAGGATACCTGGAGACCAGAAAAGGGGAAGTTGTGACCAGCGCAGTTATAAGAAAGTCAGAGGCAGGTCCTGGCCCCAAAACAAAGCCACAAGAAACCAGATCAAACCAAGCTGGCTGACAAAGAAGGCTGGAAACCTCTGACCAAATAAAGAAGAAAGGGTAAGAAATCTTGCTTCCAAGAAATCCGCTCAAGTAATATTGCACCCCCTAGTTAACTGCAGTCCATAAAAAGTAGACCCCCAAACCCGCAAGGTGCAGCTCTCTCTGAGGCCCAGAGCGTACTTTCATTGTGATGAAAATGCTCATCCCTGTGTCTGGTCGGTCCCTGTATTCTTTCCTACCAGGGGACTAAGAGTCTCCAGGGACATCCTTAGGATGGGCTGGGTGGAGGCCTCAGGACCACAGGTCTCCCTAGTGCACCTGGCAACGCTCCTAATTCTGTCCCACGAGTTGCTGACCTCGTGAGGAGACAAATAGACTTGAGAGGACCTGACTGTGTGCATTCTTCCTACCGGTGGGTGTGCCTATTTCTGAAAGTCAGAGTGAGTAACTCATGTAACATTTCGATATCATGGAGGTGCCTGGGTGGCTCAGTCAGTTGAGTATCTGACTCTTGATCTCAGCTCAGGGTTTGTTTGATCTCAGGGTCATGTGTTCAAGCCCACGCTGGAGGTAGAGTCTACTTTAGAAAAAAATTAAGAGCGTCTGGGTGGCTCAGTCAGTTACGCATCTGACTTCAGTTCAGGTCATGATCTTGCCATTCATAAGTTTGAGCCCCGGGTTAGGCTCTGTGCTGATGGCTCAGAACCTGGAGCCTGCTTTGGATTCTGTGTCTCCCTCTTTCTCTGCTTTTCTTTCTCTCTCTCTCTCTCAAAAATAAATAAAAGCATTTTAAAAAATTAAAAAAAATTAGTTGTGAACTATTGTTACAAATGGAGCTTTGAGGAATCCTGCATCTGTTACATTTTGCTAATTTTAAACCCACGGTAGCGGCACCTGGGTGGCTCATTTGGTTTGGTGTCCGACTTCGGCTCAGGTCATGATTTTGCGGTTCATGAGTTTGAGCCCCGCATCAGGCTCTGTGCTGACAGCTCAGAACCTGGAGCCTGCTTCTGATTCTGTGTGTCCCTTTCTCTCTGCTCCTCCCTTGCTCACATTCTGTCTCTTAAAAATGAATAAATGTTAAATAAATAAATAAACCCACAATAGAAATAGCTATTAGGCTATTTTTTTCCTTTTCCTTTTCCTTGGCACTGGCTCTCTGTTATCAAGAAAGTAAAGAGAAATACTTTTTTTTTTTTTTTTTTTAAAGAAAATGTTGATAAAGGGGCACCTGAGTGGCTTAGTCGGTTGACTGAGTGTCCCAACTCTGGCTCAGGTCATGATCTCATGGTTCATGACTTCGAACCCCACATGGGGCTTGCTGCTGTCAGTCTGTCAGCACAGAGCCCGTTTCAGGTCCCCTGTCCCCCACTCTCTGCTCCCCCCGACTTGAGCTCTTTCAAAAAATACATATTAAAAAATAAAAAGAAAATGTTGATATAAAGGAGAGAAATGTTTATTGAATTCTGGAGAAAGAATACACTTTGAAACAATATGCAGTTAGACGTAGGTTGTGCTTTTTTAGAAACTGAATTAAAGTGAACCCCTTAATGCTTGAGTCCCGCCTCTGCAACTTGCTGGCTCTGTGACTTTGGGAAAGTCTTGTAAGCGCTCCTAGCCTCTATTTTTGCTTTTGTTCAATAGGAATAAAACCTTGCCGGGATGCTGTTGTGATGAAATGCACTTGAACATGTTTGATAAACAGCTACAGAAACGCGAGCTGGGTTGCCAGGCACATGCCTTGGATATAGTTGCCAATCACAAAGGAGAATTACGTTCTATAACTCTGGCTGTCTCCACCTTCACCCAGTTCTCCAACTTAGCATCATTCACCCTGGGACAACCCATGTTTTTACGAGGTCCCTGGTGTCTTGGAGCAAGAGGCAGACAGCATCCCTTGATGACATTTTCTTTCTTTTCCTTTTTTTTTTTTTTTAATTTTTTTTTTTATTTCTAGAAGAGAGAGAGAGAGCATGAGCAGGGAGGGTCAGAGAGAGAGGGAGATACAGACTCTGAAATAGGCTCCAGGCTCTGAGCTGGCAGTCAGCACAGAGCCCGACACGGGGCTCGAACCCACGAACCGCGAGATCATGACCTGAGCGAAAGTCGGACGCTTAACCGACTAAGCCACCCAGGCGCCCCTCTTGATGATTTTCTTGCCATCCATGCTGAAAACTCCTGAATGCAATCAAACTCTTCCATTTATAGGGGCTGGAGGAACAAGTTCAACAACACCCCAAGGAGATTTACCATCAGATAAATCAGGAATGTGAGGCATTCTGTAACACAACTGGTTTTATAGAAGACATAAATTTTAATCTTGACATTGATGTCAATAAAAAGGGTCAGGGGTGACTGTTCTAAATTTTTATTTATTTAATTTATTTATTTAAAAAATTTTAATATTTTATTCATTTCTGAGAAAGAGAGAGACAGCGTGAGCAGGGGAGGGTCAGAGAGAGAGGGAGATACAGAATCTGAAACAGGCTCCAGGCTCTGAGCTGGCTGTCAGCATAGAGCCCGATGTGGGGCTCGAACCCACGAACCCGTGAGATCATTACCTGAGCTGAAGCTGGCGCTTAGCCGACTGAGCCACCCAGGCGCCCCCCGCTTTTTAAAGTTTTTTTAATGTTTTATTTATTTCTGAGAAAGAGAGAGACAGCATGAGCAGAGGAGTAAGTTTTTAAAAACTTAAAAGACACAACCACATGCTTGATTGGATTCTGGTTCTGAAAAAAAATACCCCAGCTTTTTAGATATTTAGGGGTAACTGGGGAAATTGAAATATGGGCTGATATTAGATGATGTTAGGTAGTGATTACATTTGTTCAATGTGATACTAGTATGATGGCTATGAAGGAAAACACTATTTGGAAAAATGATTAGGAGGGAAGAGTCCTAATGTCTGTAATTTCCTTTGAAATGATTCAGAAAAGGAAAGAAAGCAAGCAAGCTAAGAAAAAGTAATACATACTTTGAAATCTGTCTATGTATCTGCATATATATAAAGCAATATGGCAAAATGTTAATTGTTGAATGCTGGTGAGACGTATATGGGTGTTTTTTGTACTCTTATTTCTTTTACTATATATCTGAAAGGAATTTAAAAAATTTTTAATGTTTATTTTTGAGAAAGAGAGAGAGACGGAGATGCAGAGTGTGAGCAGAAGAGGGGCAGCGAGAGAGGGAGACACAGAATCTGAAGCAGACTCCAGGCTTTGAGCTATCAGCACAGAGCCTGATGCAGGGCTCGAACTCACAAACTCTGAGATCATGACATGAGCTGAAGTAGGACACTTAACTGACTGAGCCACCCGGGCACCCCAAGAAACTTTTTTTTTAATGTTTTCAAAGGCTGGGTTGAGTCATTGTTGTTTCCCACCACCGCTTCCAGAATACAGCCTAAAAAATTTTTTTTCAAGGAGGCTCCACACCCAATTTGGGGCTTGAAGTCAAGAACCTCAGATGAAGAGTCAGGTGCTCTACTGACTGAGCCAGCCAGGTGCACCCCTACAGCCTAGATTTCTTAGCCTCACAAATCAGGTCCTTGACAATCTGGTGTCACTTTTCTTTTCCCGTCAGTCTCTTACTCTTTTGTTTTGACGTATTCCATGCTCCACACGTTTGTCCACATTTGCCCTGCGCTTTCGCACACTGGTGCCTTTGGGTATGCTTTTCTTTCTCTCATTGCGCAGCACAATATTCTCCCCCTACAGGATCTCCTGATTTCCCTGCCCAGACGGAATGCTCCTCCTTCAGGATGTAGAATTTCCTGCGACATTAGTTGTTTTGCTTCAAGTTATTTATGTTCCTGACATATCACAGCTACTACGTCGGTGCGTTTCCCCAACGTGTGATCTGTAGCTCTGTATCTGGTTCATCTTCGGTTCCCTCGTGACGGCACACAGCCTAGCCTATTCACCCATGTAACAAATATTTATAGACCACCTACGATACCAGCATCTCCAGGTTTGAGCCAAGTGCTGGGGACAGAGCAGTGACTATACAGTTAGGTTCTAGTTCCTCGTGGAACACAGAGGATCTTGGGGACGAGTACTAAACAAGAAACACAGAAATGAATACATATCGTATTCGCATAGAGAAAATATGTAATTATATACATACATACAGTAGTGTGGAAGGCAACCACAGTGCTATGAAAGAGAAAAGCAAGTGTAACCTGTTTCAAACAGGGAAGAACTCTTTAAAGAGATCCGCGGCCTGGGGAGGAGATAGAGTAGAAAAGAATGGAGGTAGTCATTCTTTATTTTTTTAAGTTTATTTGTTTATTTATGTATTTATTTTTGAGAGAGAGAAAAGGAGCATGGGGGAGGGGCAGAGAGAGGGGGACAGAGGATCCGAGTCCAATGTCAGCCTCGATCGCATGACCCTGAGATCATGACCTGAGCTGAAATCAAAGTCAGATGCTTAACCGACTGAGCCACCCAGGTGCCCTATCCTAATCTCTTTTTTTCTTTAAATTAAAAAATATTTTTTAAATGTTTATTTTTGAGAGAGCGAGAGTGAGCGACAGCAGGGTAGGGGCAGAGAGGGAGACACAGAATCCAAAGCAAGCTCCAGGCTGTGAGCTGTCAGCATAGAACCTGACACAGAGATTGAACCCACAAACCTNGTACAGTAGTGTGGAAGGCAACCACGGTGCTATGAAAGAGAATAGCAAGTGTAACCTGTTTCAAACAGGGAAGAACTCTTTAAAGAGATCCGCGGCCTGGGGAGGAGATAGAGTAGAAAAGAATGGAGGTAGTCATTCTTTATTTTTTTAAGTTTATTTGTTTATTTATGTATTTATTTTTGAGAGAGAGAAAAGGAGCATGGGGGAGGGGCAGAGAGAGGGGGACAGAGGATCCGAGTCCAATGTCAGCCTCGATCGCATGACCCTGAGATCACGACCTGAGCTGAAATCAAAGTCAGATGCTTAACCGACTGAGCCACCCAGGTGCCCTATCCTAATCTCTTTTTTTCTTTAAATTAAAAAATATTTTTTAAATGTTTATTTTTGAGAGAGCGAGAGTGAGCGACAGCAGGGTAGGGGCAGAGAGGGAGACACAGAATCCAAAGCAAGCTCCAGGCTGTGAGCTGTCAGCATAGAACCTGACACAGAGATTGAACCCACAAACCTGAGAGATCATGACCTGAGCCAGGTTGGGAGCTTAACCAACTGAGCCACCCAGGTGCCCCACCCTATCCTAATCTCTTAAAAGGACGGTCATGTTGGGTTAGCGCTCACCCTAATGAATTCATTTTCACTTAAACTCTTTAAAGACCCCTCTCCAAATACAGTCACATTCTGAGGCCCTGGGGGTTAGGATGCCAACGTGTGAGTTTTCAGGGACACTTTCTGCCGCTAACAGACACAAGATGCATCATACATCAAAGCTGTGAAGCACGAATAGTAAAACTAATGCACACCAGTCTACCGCCGAACATAATTTACAAAACAACCATTTCCTGTATCTTTAGCTGAATCCCATTCCCCTAAACGCTCCCAAAGGTAAGCACTGCCCCAAATCTAATGTTAAAAAAGGACTCCTTCAGTCACGTTGCCTCCTCAAGGCACAGCCTTCTGCAGGCCAGGAAGAGTGTTGTGAGGTCTTCTCCTAAGGGGCCCCTTCCCTTGCCTACTTCCATCTCCACACTGCAGTGATTTTCAAAAGCATAAATCAGATCGTGTTTTGTGCTTTTTCCTTAAACATTCTGCAAAGGCTTCCCATTGCAACGAGAGCAGATCCCGTTAGAGGCCCTGTGTGGTCACTCCATCCCCGACGTCATCCCGGACATATTAGCCTTCTGTGGTTCCTGGAACTCCAAGCAGCAGCTTGGAGACCTTCTTCCTTTTGCCTCGGGACGCTCATCTGAGCCCTTTGCATGGCTGTTCTCTCCTCATTCTTCATGCACCTACTCACAGGGTACATGCTCATCAAGACCTTTCCGGACCCCTGCCCAAAGTGCCGATTCTTCCATCATTCTCCGTACCTCCATCATTCTCCGTACCGGGAAGTATCCCCTGGAGACCATAGGCTGCACCAGAGCTGGGCCTTCGTTCGTCTTCATCAGCCCCCACACCTGCAGTGACGCAGCAGTACCAGTGCTTGCCTGCCTTACACTGTCAACTTGTCCCTGGCCTAAGAGACGTTGTGATACAGCGAGTGACCACGTAGCTCGAAAGAGGCACTGCACAGGCAGGCTAATTTATTACACTAAGGGGCCATGCAGCTGCTTGACGGCTGTAACTCTGATCCTTCCATAAGGCAATTGGCCCCCAGAAGTACAACCAGAATCCGGCCCCGTTTTTGACGTGACTGAGAGGCAACTGCTTGCTTTGCCTACTGAGAATGAAGGCATTCAAATCCCATGAGAAGACTTTGCAGATGTGTCCTTAAATGCTCGTAGCTTTTCAGCTGCTCCTGTATAAGGCATGGACCAGGCGCAGGAGCCTTCTTGCGGCCAAGGCAATAGACGCAAAGCTTAAAACTTAAGGTTTAAGTCCCAGTGTGGTTCGTTCTTACCAACTGTCATCTGGGCTACATATGGTCTTGGGGCTGTACCATATAGAGAGGACAGATTAGAAAATGAGTGTTCTTTGTACACTACAAAGTAGCTGTAAGGTGATATTGGGGGCTTACCTTTGTTCACTGTTGGATGAACAATGACATAAAGTATCTTAAGACGAATCCTATTAATAGGGGAGTGGGTAAATAAATTATGGGACACTAGCACACGGTGGAACAATATACAACCATTAAAAAGGCAGGGTAGCTCTTACATAGTGACGTAGGAAGGTGTCCATGATGTATTATGGGGGAAAAAGGTAAAAATAGTTTTAATTCTAATTCTGTATGCATACGCAAAGAGAAATCACTTGGAGGACAATATACTAAACTGTAGCAGTATGTTCTCTGGGGCATGGAATTCGAGATATTTCCCTGTGTGAGTTACATGTAGATTTCTCTGGTTCTTAAGATTGGCTTAACATCTAAGGGATTTAAGATTGTCTATTCATAGCCAAGTACACACATCACTGATTTTACCTAGCTCCCTTCTGGATGTTTCCTGGCCTCAGGTCTGATCTAGGGTAATGTTGCCTCAGAGAATGAATTTGGCTGAGTCTGGAGCCTGAAGAGTCACACTGAATAACAGATGATAAGCAACTCAGGATGGCCTTATGTGCAACGTTAGCAAAATAAAAAGCAAAGCAGAGGCTGTTAAAAGACCAACAGACAATCCACAGCTGTCCTCCTGCTGGATGAAGAAAAAAGGTCAAAATAATGCTATAAGGTGGTTTTAAGATACTGATTCCTCATATTAAAGGCTTGCTTCTTATTAATTTTTTTTAATGTTTTATTTATTTCTAGGAGAGAGAGAGAGAGAGACAGCATGAGCAGGGGAGGGTCAGAGAGAGAGGGAGATACAGACTCTGAAATAGGCTCCAGGCTCTGAGCTGGCAGTCAACACAGAGCCCGACGCGGGGCTCGAACCCCTGAACCGCGAGATCATGACCTAAGCGAAAGTCGGACACTTAACCGACTAACCCACCCAGGCGCCCCAAGACTTGCTTCTTAAAAACCCACATGGTAGGGGCGCCTGGGTGGCTCAGTCGGTTAAGTGTCCAACTTCAGCTCAGGTCATGATCTCGAGGTTTCTGAGTTTGAACCCTGTGTCAGACTCTGTGCTGAAAGCTCAGAGCCCGGAGCCTGCCTCGGATTCTGTGTCTCCCTCTTTCTGCCCCTTCCCTGCTCACGCTCTCTCTCTCTCAAAAAGAAATAAACATTAAAAAAAAGTTTAAAAACATTCACATGGTAGTTTCTCAAAGGTCACAACACATATATTTAAAACAGAGTTGGGAGAAGAGGAAAAGTGTCAGTTGCCTTTAACTCCCTGCTTTGACTTCTCACACAGTGAACTTCACCACCCTCCAAATACAGATGGCAGAAGGCATCCAGTTCTCTGTATCAAATTCAGAAAGTCATGTTTTGGCCTTCCTAATGATGGACAGGGCAATTTCAGTGCAAGCCAGCTGGCTGACACAGAAAGCAGATGAAAGCAGATCTTTTTTTTTTTTTAAGTTTATTTTTATTTTGAGAGAGAGATAGCAAGTGAGGGAGGTGCAGAGAGAGAGGAAGAGACAGAATTCCAAGCAGATTCCGCGAGTTCAGCACAGAGCCTGATGTGGAGCTCGAACTCACAAACCGTGAGAGCATGCATGACCTGAGGCAAAGCCTACTGAGCCACCCAGGTGCTCCAAATGAAGATCTTTCTGGAGATGGAGCTGAGATCCTTCTTGATCCAGGTTGGTTTGGAAAAAATGCAATTTAGTGTAAATCTGGAAGCTTCCTAGGAAATAGAGCTTGGGTTTATCAAAAACGGTTCTTGCATCCCTCAGTTGGTAAATCATCTTAATTATCGAACTACGTTAATACCTGACCCCATTTCTCAGGGTAACTGCCTTGTTCTCACATGACTTTTTCAGACCCCTTGCACATTCATTTGTGATAAAGTCAGATGCTTTGTCTCTTAAGTCAAGCACAACTAGATCAGACACTTTTGCCCTCTGTAACTTATTTTCTCACTAGAAATAGAAGGCTACTACTATTTTTAGTTTAGAGAATAATCGCTCTTTTGGTTATAATAGCAATACATGCTCACCAAAGACAATTTGGAAAATATGGAAAAAGGAAATTATTCCCACCCCCAATCCCCACAGTCCTCCCCTAAAGGTCACCACTGGTATTTTGTCACCTCTGAGAGTATTATTTTTCCTACTTTTTCCCTCTGTAGAGATTAAGTCACATATATACACATACAGAATCTATTTTACACTTAACATTTGCATTCTTACTATTTTCTCATTTTAACTAAACTCTCCAAAAGCAATTTTTCCTTAAAAATATTTCTAAGAATATAAGCAATGTGTTTTCTCTATGGAAAATTTGGAAAATACTGAAAAGCAAAAGTAAGTTTCCCGTATTCCCACCACCTAGAGACAGACACCAGTAACCTTTTGGAACACGCCCTCCCCTCCATTATCTTTTTTTCATTATATATGCAGTTTCTTTAAAAAATGATGTGATTTTGGGGCCCTGGGTGGCTCAGTTGTTTGAGCATCTATCTGACTCTTGATTTTGGCTCAGTTCGTGATCCCAGGGTTGTGAATTCAAGCTCCAAGTTGGTTTCTAAACTGAGCATGGAGCCTGCTGAAGATTCTTTCTCTCTCCCTCTGCCCTTTCCCTGCTTGCATGCTCTCTCTGAAATAATAATAAAAAATCTTAAAAAAAAAAAAGAACTGGGGGGCCAGAGGCACCTGGGTGGCTAAGTTGGTTAAGCGTCCGACTTCAGCTCAAGTCATGATCTCGTGGCTTGTAAGTTCAAGCCCCGCATTGGGCTGTGTGCTGACAGCTCAGAGCCTGGAGCCTGCTTCAGATTCTGTGTCTCCCTCTCTCTCTGCCCCTCCCCCGCTCACATGCATGTGCACTCTCTCTCTCTCAAAAATAAACATTAAAAAAAAAAGAGCCACCTGGATGGCTCAATTGGTCTAGTGTCCGACTTCAGCTCAGTTCATGATCTCACGGTCCACATCGGGCTCACTGCTGTCAGTGCAGAGCTTGCTTTGGATTTTCTGTCCCCATCTCTGCCCTTCTCCTGCTCTTGCTCTCTCTCAAAAATAAAAATTAAAAAAATGAATTAAAAATTGGGTTCAAAGAATATATACTTTGTTCCCCCCCATACTATATCTTTCCGTGATCAAATATTCTGCTTTTCTAATCGTCTGTGACACACGGGTGATCATTTACCCATAACCATTATTGTGAGACTGGGTGTGTAGGTTATTTCTAACTTTTCTATCATAAACAGTATGTTAGTATCATTCCTTTGGAATCTTTCCTCGGAGTTTTAGAGCTCAGTGAATTAGTCAGAGGCTATGAATACTTCTGAAGCTCTTCACATTGCTAAAGCACTTCCAGAAATGTAATTTAGTCTACCAGTACGAGCGGTTACCTCAAATTCTCACTAGCACTATTTTTAAAGATTCTGCTAACTTGATAGGTAAAAAAGTATTTTGTTATTTCTCTCTGATGATTACTCACTTGCATTTTCTTTTGTAAAAATTTTATTTTTTTTAATGTTTATTTTAGTGAGAGAGAGAGAGAGAGAGACAGAGCGTGAGTGGGGGTGGGGGGGTGGGGAGTGGGGTTGGGGAGGAGCAGAGAGAGAGGGACGCACAGAATCCGAAGCCGACTCCAGGCTCCGAGCTGTCAGCACAAAGCCCGACTGCAGGCCTTGAACCCACAAACCTGGAGATCATGACCTGAGCCGAAGTTGGACGTTTAACCAACTGAGCCACCCAGGCACCCCTTCCTTTATAAATTATTATTCACAACTGTATGATCTATTACTTAACACTTTTTTAAAATGTTTATTTTTGAGAGAGTGCAAGCGGGGGAGGGACAGAGAGAAACAAGATCCGAAGTGGGCTCTGCTCTGACAGACTGACAGCAGCAAGCCTAGCTCAGGGCTCGAACTCACCAATCGCAAGATCGTGACTTGAGCTTAAGTCAGTCGCTCAACCGACTGAGCCACCCAGGTGCCCCCAGGGTCTTCTTTTTCTCAAAAGATTGCATTCACTGATGTCAGTTTTAGCTCTGTGCCCCACTGTTGTAAATTGTTTCAGCGCATCATGTGATCTGATTATTGTTGACATACACTAATACGGAGGTAAGAATTGCTTTCACTGGTTACTGTGAGTCTTAAAAATGACTTTCTAAGCATCTAGAACAATCTCTCATATCCACTATGACTTAAAAGTCAGGAGTTATTGTAAGCTCTTGCTCCATTCATAAAGCAGGAGCAACTTATTTTCTTTTTTTAATATTTTTATTTATTTCTAGGAGAGAGAGAGAGAGAGAGACAGCATGAGCAGGGGAGGGTCAGAGAGAGAGGGAGACACAGACTCCGAAATAGGCTCCAGGCTCTGAGCTGGCAGTCAGCACAGAGCCCGACGCGGGGCTCGAACCCACGAACCGCGAGATCATGAACTAAGCGAAAGTCAGACGTTCAACCGACTAAGCCACCCAGGCGCCCCCAGGAGCACGTTTCTTAAACTCAGTCTTTTTCTCCCAAGAAATGTTATGTATTTTCTGGACAAGGGCCTGCATTTCTGACCGTGGTGGACTGTAATCCAGAGAGGAACAGAGAAGGTGCAAGCCTGAGCTCCTTTCTTGGCTTTTCTGCCAATGGGTGCAGGCTTGGCACAAGTCCCTGCGGCCTGGGAGCCTCGGTTTCGTGGGCTCCAGGCTCCCTCCAGCCTTCCTCCAGGCACCCGGGGTGGTCTTCTGGAACGGGAGGGAGCCCAGCCCGTACCACCGTGGGGCCTTGATGTCCTCTTCGTAAGAGCGGAGAGGCGGCGGTGGCGTGTCCGGGGGAAGACAGCCCTAGTGGATCCCAGCAGCAAGAAGGCCCCGAGTCCCCTGCCCCGTGGCGCACTGGCCGCGACAGCGCCAGCAAGCTCGTTCCCCTCCCTCGGGGAGCCGGTCTGCTCTTCGGGGAAACATGTTTATGCAAGTAGGCGCCCAACGAAGTTAAAGATGTCCCCCTCTCTCCTTTTCAATTTTTCTTGTTTGAAGTTTCCCCCCGAAAACAGAAGGTCTCCCTGGTTATTACTGAGCCAAGCAGCTAAGTGCAAAAGCATAGAAAGAAAGAGAAACCTCATTTTCCCGGGAAGATGTGTGCAGCTGTCCAGATGGCGGTGGTGGCTTTGGCCCGACGCCAGGGTCCTCGAGGCCTCGGGCTGGCTCTCCAACGGCTCCTGGAGCGGCATGCGCTTTTGCCGCCGGTTTTCACACGAACCCAGCGAGGGCCGGGACGATTCCACTCTCGGGCCAGAAATCATTTGATCCTGAAAGTCTCGTGAGAAGATACAGGGAGGGAGAGTACTGTTCACACCACCCGGAGGGGAGCGAGCGGACACGGCAGTCTTTCCTCCGGGGCATGTTGGGGTAAAACTAACACCCGGGTCTGAGATAAGGAACACAGATTTACCACAAAGAATGATCAACTCTTCCTCGTCTTCTCTGAGGAGGCGAAATATGTGAGTCGGAGCTAAGGGCCACGGCAGCTTTAGGCCAAACTGGGTTACCCGGAGCCTCCTGGTCACAGGAAGCAGAGAACACCAAACAGGGAAGATCCTCACCTGTCCCTAACACCAAGAGGCTTGCCAGTCCTTCCCACCAGGCTGGAGACACATGGGAAATCCTACAAATTCAGACAAAAGGAACACGAAGCAGAAACGCAGGCACACAGTTTTTCAAGTATACAATTTGTTTTTATTTACAATACCCTATAAAAATGTAAATTTAGAAACTTTAATTTTTATTAATTAGAACCAAACAAAAAAGATAAAGCACAGAAAGGAAGAAATAATAGTCAAGTATTCACTTGATCGGTTGTGAGGGGCAGGGAGGAGAGGCGCACGGTGGAAACAGTCAGTAGGTGAGGGCCCAGGGAAGCTAGGTCATGTCACCGCGGAGCAGCTGGCGGGGCCGGGGCTACGGACCGGGGACAGACGATGGACAGTGAGGATAGCCGGCTGTAACGGAGGGCGTTATGGTTGTACAATACGTGTATGTGCAAAATGGTGATTCTCTTTAAACAGCATAACCTGTCCCCCCACTAACGTCTGAAAAGGTGAGAAGAGCAAAAAGCGTAATCAGGACGTCATGAGAAACGGACTCTGATTTGATGGTCTTGAAGGCTGTAATCACTCGGGATCAAACCCCTCATCCTGCGTGGCTGCCATGCAGGACGGGGCCAGGTGCACAGGACACGGCCGGCTGTCCCTGCGGGACGCGCAGCCAGGCCCCCAGAGGCCTGGGGGAAAGGGGAGGGATGGCGGGTCTGTGGCGTAGAGGGGCCTGCAGGGCGGGGTGGGCCGAACCCTGCTTCCGTGGCTGCCACGGGAGGTTGCCGCGCATGACGCCGACGCAGGCGGGGAGAGGGAACGGAGAGCATGGCCTACTGACATTGTGTCAGGAAGACAGAGCGAGTGTGCAAACGCTACGCTGTGGAGGCAGGCCCTCGTCCGGTTCGTTGGGGGCAAGCTTTCGGGTCGTGGAGGGGACAGGTCCCAGGTGCCGCCGCCGAGGTGGGTAAAGGGCTTAACCGTGTGCGGTTTCACTGCGGTGGACAGACACNATTCAGAGCTCTGACTTTATTAACGTGCTCCATACCCTGCGTTTATATTAAAACAAGTAGAACCCACCAAATTAATTACAGAATGGACTAGAAACAGATTAAAAATACATCAGCTGCTTTGTTTTTAGAGGAGGAACGTGTCAACTACATATTTCTCCGTCTAAAACTCGTTCTTCAAGGCTCCCCTGGAGCCCACACGAGCGCGTGGAGAGGGATGTGCGCGCATCTGTCTATATCGGTTTCTACTTAATTGGTTCTCCTACAGTCGTGTTAATACGGGGCAACGAGAGAAGACTTTAACAGGACGAGGGAAGGAAGCCCTTGGAAGGCTACAGTCTACTCTGACCCGGAGCAGTGGTGCTGGGACAAAGGGAGAGATCCTATTTGTGTCTCTAGGGCAAAGAAAATGCAAAACTGAGAGGACCCGAGGGAGGGCAGGACATGCAGAACTGCAACACAGACGGGAAGAAGAACCCAGCAGAAGTGGCAGCCAGCCAGCTTTCACAGAGCAGCGGGGAGTCCCTGGCATTCAGAGACGACCCCTGCAAATGGGAATCGGTCCCACAAGACGCTTTGGGGAATAAGCTACCTTCCCTCCCTCATTAAAAACCACTCCCTTGTGATGGTGGCAGTGCAGGTGGCAGCCAAAAGGAGGTACAGGACACATGTGGAGATCTTTTATCGTATCCCCTGAACTAGCCTATGGGTATAAAGAAAGAGAGAAAGGAAACTTGTGTAAATGAGTTAAAACAGAAGGCAATCATTTGCATCAAAGTCACACCCTTGTTAGAATTCTCGTAACAGAACCCCCACAACCTCTCTCTAGCCTTAGTTAGTGAGCTCTGAGGGTGCCGCTGCTCCGGGCTCGGGGCCTGCTATCTGGCAGATGCTTAGAGATTTGATACGAGTCTCTACCGTCTTCCACTACATTCAGGCTCAGGCCCCTGACCTCCTCCTCGTGACTTCTAAAGTGCCAGCTGTAGCGAGATGTGGAGCTCTCCTGTTTCAAACTTACTGCAGCTTTGTCTCCAGCAAGTTCAGTTTCTGTCGGTCAACATAGCGAGAAAAGAGGGACACCAGGTTCGTGGGTATAGAGATTGGCTTGGCCAGGGCTGCTTGGGGAATCCGCAGGAGTTCTCGGGTCGCCATGAACATCACCTCTGTCCTGAAAGGTAAACCGGTAAGAACTGATAAGGACCATATGCGAAAAACAACGGAAGATTATTCCCAAAGACCAGGAGAGGGGAAACCCAGTCCCCACTGACCACTGGCTGCCGTGTGTGGATTCTGAAGCAGGGTCTGAACTCTGGAGGTCTTCCCCACGGCTCAGGATGACGAGGAGCAGTGACAGGCCAAACTGCAAGAGGAGACAGAGGCACTCAAACTCAGCACCACATCCAGGCCTCCACCACCACCGCAGGGGTCCCGGTACTAGATGGGGAACAGCACCAGACCAAGGGACCCCACCGCCGTGCTGCAAAACGGGGCAAACGGCAGACAACCAAGACCAGGGGGGGCCGAGTCCTCCTACTCTGCTTCCGGCAGAGCAGCAACAGGCACTTCCGGGGGAGGGCGCGTCCAGGAGCCCAGCACTGAGCCCCCTCTCTGCTTGCCCACCCCACCATGCGAGGAGAAGCTACTGTTTCCCTGCACGGATAATACGCCGGTTAGATTTTCTCCTGTTTGCCAAAACAGAAATGGATTAAAAAAGAAAATCAAAGACAAACTTAGATACAGAAAATTAAAGGTCACAGAAAAGGTAAAGGAAAACACTAAATAGATGAAGAGATTTTGAATTAAGAAAAAAGATGTTAAGACTGGTGGGAAAATGTACAAAGAAAGGTAACTGAAATGATCAGGATATGAAGAGATTTCCTTAAATCTCCTTAAAAACTTTCCTTAACCAAGGAAACACACACTGGACACATAAAGCTTAGACAAGACATTAAACACAGAAAAAGGATACATGATATATCCACATATCTAATTTAGCAACAGGCCTTAGAGATTAAAGATCTGTTTCGTTAGATTTGTTTTATCCGGGGGGCAGTAAGAGCAGGACACGTGCAGTCTGAAGGGGCACAGAACGAAATACAATGGGGACGAGGGGACGAGGTTAAGTGCAGGAGTCGTAGCTGCAACGGATCTGAAGGGAACCCCAGCTTTCTGTGTTTACCTCACAGAGGACAACACTGGGCTACACAGATCATCTCTTGTCTGACCTCACCATCTTCCATCGCCTTTATCAATGTTAAAATTCATAAACCAAATAACGTGCAAGGCCCATAACGCCCATCTTCTGGCCCCCGGAGCACTGTGTCCACTTGGCCTTGGATGTTCTGCCCTCAGTCACACTTTGGTGGGTTTTTAGGTGCTAGGGGGATAGAGGTCTCGACTCTCTCCCTCCCTCTCTCTCTGCTAGCACACGCGCCCACCGTGGAAAGGCAGGACACTGAAGGTCACAGCGGTGCGCTCATCTGAGTAACAGGGTATCTCTGGAGTTGACCTCATCACCTCCACTTCCAGATCAGGAAATGGGCTCAGCAAAGTGTAATCATCTGTTTGGCATCACAAGTCTAGAAAATGGCAGGCAAGGAATGGAAACCTGCTGAGAGCTCGCATCCTCTATGTTAGGCTTCCCCCGCACGTCTCTGGATCGTCAAACTGATGTAAATGAAATATGCAACGGGAGGTTCTACTATTTAGCCTCCTGACCAAGAGTGCGGATTACCAACCCAGTACGTTCTCATCTTCATGTGAGAACCCCCATTTTATCTGAGGTCACACGGCTGTGAACTGAAAGAGGTTTTCCAGCCTTCACTGCAATGACGTATGGCAGGTATGAGTAGAACCTGGCCACTGAGGCTGTTGGGTTAGAACTCCTGGAACAGGTCCAAGCAAGGCAGACAGACAGTAAATATCCACCGTTTGGCCCCTCTGCACACACCTCTCTTCCTGATGCAAAGTGGAACCTTTAATTCAACAACCAGCATGGAGCCCAAGGGTCACGAGCACGGCAGCCACTGCTAAGGCTGCAGAGAAGGTGAAGGAGCCTGTGTCCCTGAGGACAGCGTGGACGCCACCCCAGAGCTGTTCCACGTGAGATACAGAAAACCGCACTTTGTTGAGACCATCGTTCTTTCTCGCCTCTGTCACTAGGATCTCAATGTAACTCCTGACTGAAAGAAGCCTTTCTTCTATAAGCTGCCACGGCCACAGCAGCCCTTAGTTGTACCTACAACTCAAATCTAGAAGGCTGGCAAGTTCAGGGACCCAGGAGGGCTCGGGCACCTTGTTCTGGAGCACAGCAGCGAGGTGAGGGTTAGAGGGCGCCGGCGCGGCCGCGCTCTGAGGTAGGTTCATTAGCTGTTGCAGAAGGCTGGTGACAGTCACTGACGGAAGGTGATAGAGCAGGAGGGAGAAGGGACTCAGTAAGCATGGCAGCACCTACAAAAAACAGAGAAAAGCATGACATCCTGGCAAGTGCGGCATCCGTGGGCACGGACAGGAGCGGGTGCTCAGATGTGCACTAAGGGCCTCAGGCAAGTTGTAACAAAAAAGGGCTGGCGGGTCTAGCAGGTACTACCAGGTCTTAACAATGGGTTCGGAGGTGTCTACCGGGAACTTTTTAAAACCCGATTTGCACAGGAAACATGACTTGTGTGAACCGAGGGTGTAAAATCACTTCTCAAACAGCAAGATTCATGATGAGACATTAGTATTTTAATTCACTCTACAAACACTGAAATGCGTACAGTGTGTCAGGCACCTGGGTTAAAACGAGATGGTAAACAGGACAGACCTTCAGGGATCTAAGGCTGAGCGGGGAGTCGCGGGTACATGGGCACTTTCATTGTACCGTGGGGAGCACGCTGACACAGGCAAATCTCGAGTCCTCAGAACTACCCAGAAGTACTTTCAGACTTCACTGGGTCCTGTTTGATCTTTATAAAAGCTCAGTGAGGAAATGGAGAAATGATAATCCAATTTTCAGAGATCAGACAAGCTAAATGAAAAGGAGCTTGGTGTTCAGAGTGACATAGCTAACAGAAAGAACCAGAATCCAAGCCCATTGAATTCTAGCCTGCAAGTCCTTCCCTCCTTTCAGCCCCGAGGCCCAGACTGGAAAGTAAAAATACAGTGCTACCAACAGACCTAGGTTCTAACACAGGCACAGAGATCAAGGGTGCTCCTAGCACTCAGGGCTCACAGCATAAAAAATGATGGCCGGTATTACTTCAGACAGCATTCAAGGCTGGCGTTCAAAAGTAGTCTATTTATGATCTATTAGTCTATATAAACAAAGCTTTAACAATGAAAGCAGTTTTAATCATACATAAAAGTGTGAACAAGTGTATGATGAAGCCTATGTACTCATCACCCAGCTTCAACAATAATTAAATCATTGACATCCTGCCAATCTTATTAAATCTAAATCGTTTCATCCCTAAACACTCTAGTTTGAATCTCTAACAAGATCTCTTGCTGTATGTGACACCTAACAAAATTACATCTCCTCCAAAGTCAAATTTCTCTGCTTGTCTCAAAAATGTCTTTTAGCAGATGACTTATTCTAATCGTAATTCCAACAAGACCCAGACTTTGTATCTGGCTGGTAAGGCTTTTAAAATCTGTGAATGGGGGGCCACATCTGAGTGGTTCCGTTGGTTGAGTGTCTAATCACTGATTTTGGCTCAGGTCATGATCTCACAGGTTCTGGAGTTTGAACCCTGCATCGGGCTCCATGCCCCCTCTCTCACTTGTGCTCACTCAAAAAAAAGAAAAGAAATCTGTGAATAGGTCCTGTGCCCACTGCTTGTTTCCTTTTCTTCTGTTTAGCTGTTGAAGAAACAGGGTCATCTGTCCCATACTTTGGATTTAGCTATTTGCACCTCCGTGAGGTCACTTAACAAACAGCTTCTACTAGCATCTGTCTTTCAAAAAAAACCAAAAAAACCAAAACCAAAAACCCCGATGGCTAGAATAATAGGTTTGATTAAATCAGATTTAAGTTCTCTGAGGGGAGGGCAAGAAGCAGTATGCTTTCTCCTCCGTCATGTCAAGAAGCACCATGTGTGGTGGTCCCGCTCAGCGGTCAGGGGTCTGCAGTCCCAACCACAGTAAAGTTCCCCATCTACCTGTTACCTGACGCCTCTTGCACCAGCAGGCTCCACTCTCCAGCCTGACTGTGTTATTAGGGGTGGAAAAGGGGTGATTTGCTGATTTTATCATTTCGTTTGCATTTATTAGCTGAAATTCTTCTATGAAGAACTTTCTGTTATCAACTTTCTAGTCACCATGAGACTTGGACGGCAAGGCAGGATAAAGGTTTCACTGTCTTTTGAAATTTACCCATTTTCAGAATAATGAGTTCTTGATGGCCTAGCAATCTCTGAAGGTGATTAATATATTTTCTGGCATCATTATGAACTCATTAAAATATGTAATATATTTTAATCCATTGCTCTAATTTTTCTTTCTGATGCAAATTATCCCATTTTTGGACAACCAGAGCCCCTTCAGTTTGGTGTGTTCAATTTTACAGGGGACCCCAGTAATCATTTAGCTTCCTTACTTTCTGGCACAAGATATTCCAGGATTACCTTGTATATTTTATGCCTCAGACCTGCTAGTTATTACTTCAAGAAATGGTATCTGGAGAAGTGGTCTATGACTCTTTAATGCATACAGGTGAAAACTCAGCCTCTGCAGTTAACCAAGTTTTCCTCATTAGCAGGTACCTCCACTCAGGCAAGCATCTTCGAATTCCTAGCTCTCAGGACCTAGCTCCAGATGCTAAATTTCTGGGACCTAAAATAGCACCTGGTACAGAGAGGTGTTCAATACATATTTGCGGAATGAATAAAGCTCTCCCAAACTTGTTTCCCCTGAGGAATTTCTCTAAGACTGAGTGCTCGCTTCATGGCCTAGAACAATCTACATGCTGTCAAGGGAGCTGTTGCTTTCAGTCCTACTTCGGTTTTCGAGGCTAAACCTCAAATCCTTAAACTTTACTCCAATCCATTTTTCGTTCTTGAAATCCCTAAAAAATGTTTTGTCTTATCCCACTTCACTTTTCCTAACGATGAAGGCTCCACTTTGCATTAATTTCTTCTGCAGGTGCTACAACTTCAGAAGAAATTTTTCAACTCAGAAGGAGTAATTATTTCAGAAGAAGTAATTTTCAAGTCTTCCAGGCCATACCACTTACAGGGTATCCTGGCATCACATTTTCTGCGGACCATCACCAGATTGTTATTCATCAACTCACAGTCTATTTTAACAGGCTCACTCATAAATTCTAACATTCTGAACCTCACACTTAGTAATAATTGTCCTTTATGTTATCCTTATCAACTGCTTGCTCTGAACTTAAGACTGTTCTAAAAATTGCTGATCTTTCAAGTGTTACAACAAAGATAAGCAAAGAGCAATTCTTACCAGGAGTTAAGTTATAACCTTCAAAACCATGTTTCAAATTCCAGCCTAGTTTAAATTTTTTAAAAATATTTGCTCATTTTTTTGAGTAAGAGAGACAGTGTGAGTGGGGGAAGGGCAGAGAGAGGAGACAGAATCTGAAGCAAGCTCTAGGTTCCGAGCTGTCAGCACAGAGTCTGACGCGGAGCTCGAACCCATGAACCACGAGATCATGACCTGAGCTGAAGTCGGATGCATAACTGACTGAGCCACCCAGGCACCGCAAATTCTAGCCTAGTTTAGATCATGACAATTATAAGTTACCAGTGCTGGCTTGATTCCTGTGGGATACTATTCAACTAAGTCCACAGCTGAACGTTAAGTCTTGATAACAGCCCGATGAGTGGTACTTTACATCCCGCAAAATCACCAAGACCACAAGTTGCAAGTTTTCATGAGCATCAGATTCACCTGGAGACTCGTGTTATAGATACAAAAGCCCTGATCTTTCCTCTGTAAATTCTGGTTCAGTGTGTTTGGAGTAGATCTGAATTATCTCCTTCCCAAGAAATCCTGATACACGGCACAGCTCTGCAACTGTGTCAAATTAAATAGAATTATTGTTTTCCTCAGTTTAGGAACTTGGTCTGCTGGAGCAAAAGTGGGATTAAAAATACAGGCCTGCAGTAAAGTTTTGCTTTAAATAAATCCTACTGCCCAAGGTTAGACAAAACTACAGAAAAGGGGAGAGGGGAGGAAAAGCAATTTGGATTCTAGAACTCTGATCAACTACGAAGACCCAGAGGAAAGAAGTCCCACATGGGGGATCATCACCTCATCCTGTGCATCCTTCTTGATAAGGAAAGGGAGATTCCTGGCTGTTGTCATGAGAATGTCAGCTGCTTGCTCTGTGGAGAGGAAAGGAAGAATACGGGCAACCATTCTCTTCCCTTTCCGGATACACATGATCTGTACAAAGTGGTCATCACTTGGCCTGCAGGGGAAGGAAATGCTAACTTAGGTCAGCAAGAACAGTGCAAGACATCATTCTTCTCTGCCTACATGTTACTGAACAAATACACTGTACTCGTTTTCACCCTATAACGACCTGTGCCACAAAATAGTGAGAATTACTTCTCCAGCGCTCAACCATATGGTAAAAAGTAATTTTTCAAGTTTCACAGCGTAGATCATCACTTCACAAACGTACATTAAAAAAACTTGGTCAAACTACAAGCATTCATTTCCTTTACGTTTCATGTAACTATACACATAACATGGTAAAAGCAAAATCGGAAAACCTACGTAAGCAAAAAGAATATAAAAATATTCATTTCAGAGTGAACTTTATTACTGCTGTTATCATTTTTAAAGAAACTTTTTGCTGTATATTTTTTTCATTAAAAAATGAGTCCACAGAATTCATACAGCTTTCTTAACTTTTTTCACTCAACAAATTGTGACATTTTTCCACGTCAATAAATACACTTCAATTACATCAATTTGATGGCACCTAACATTCCCAACTACGGACAAACCCACGTTTATTCAACCAGTTGCTTGTCAACACGACTCCAGAAAGGTGTGTTGAAAAGAAAGTGCTTATTCTTATGTTCTGGTTTGTGTACGTCCTGGCTTAGAAGAACCATCAATTAACTTCAGTGAGCAAAGGGAATGGAGTTATCAGGACAGAGTCCTCTCGCATTCATCAAATAAACACTTAGGTTTAGAGAACATTCAGCGTTAGCAAGATCCTGGGCAGGAGAGACAGATACAGATAAAAAGATATATTAAGGGGCTTAGTCCTCACTGGAAGACTGATTGGCTTTCACAGCGTATGTGTATTCTATGGAAATCGCGAGAAAGTATAATATAAATGTCTATACTTTTCATCTCGGTAGAAAAGATAATATAGGAGAATTACAAGGCTGAACATGCTAAAATAAAGCATAAAACAAGTACAAATCATAGACTCAAGCACAGAAACCAAACCACAGTCCCCGCTGTGTCGCCGGTGCCCAGCAGATAGTGAATAAGCAGATGTTGAATATATGAACCCAGAATAAAGAGATTATTCTTTTCCTGGCTGGGAAGGACTGTGAAATGCTTTATATGACATGGCATATGGCTAGAAGGACAGACTCTGAGCTTCCTGAGATGGTAAGGAAGTTCAGCCAAAAGACAGAAATGTGGATAACTGAGGTCAGCCGAGTGAGGGCGCCAGCTGGCTGCACGTGTCCCGCCAAGTGTTCAATTCTTACCTCTCTTGTCCAGGCAACTTCCCCCTTAAGTTGTCATACATGCTACAGATTTTGTGTTTTCTGTCATCTGCCAGGGCAGGTCGCTCTTCTTCTAGACTTAGGAGGTACCGCCTTTCATAATCCTCCACATCAAGGAGTAAACTATAGGTCTGAGTGAGATACAAAGCAGGCCACAGCACACTGGGTCAGGATCAGAGTATTAGGTAAACAACTTCACGGTTTAGGACCCCCAGGTAAAGACAGAAGAGGGAAAACTAACTGTAGTGAGACTGAGAGGAGAAAAGGTGCTCTTTAAAATCCAGAAAAACATAGTGAAAAACTTAAAGAATTCCTCCCTGTCTGTTGTCCTTTCTTGACCTCTAACCCAGGAGGTAATGACAGTGAATGATTACACACTTTGCAAATGTTACAGCAAGAATAGCATTCTAACACAAATGATGTTTATCACTGCTCTCAGTGATGTCTCAAATTTATAAACATAGCAATCATTTTACTACTGGGTACCAGGCACTGTGCTAGGCACTTTGCATGTACTCATTCACCAAATACTCTCCACAGCCCAGTGAGAGACAGACGATTATCATCTCTGTTTTTACAGATGAGGAAAATGACCACAGCACAGAGAGGGTAAGCAGCCTGCCTCAAATCACAGGCTCAGTTAGAAATGGAGAAGACGTGATCCGCAGACCAGTTACGCCACGGCCTTGCAACAGGGTATGTATGCCTTACGAATTAATTGCCTACAAGGTTCTACACTGCTCTTAGCACTCAGCACAGTGCCCAGCATACAGGGGGTACCCAGTAAATACATGTGAACTGGCTTAATTAACTACATTCACAGGTGGAACCTTAATACTTATTCCCATTTTCTTAGAAGGTTAACTGAACAGCGTGGACAGAGGCTGGGTACTTCTGACTGTGACTGCAGTGTTCTTTCTGTGAGGTGCAGCACACTCTTTTCTAGTGTGCTGGGGTATACAGCAGGCGTGTAGGAAAACAGATTCACTAACTGAAATTACAGAACACCTACTGCCTACTTTTCATTTCTTGCGAACACATACATTTGACAGTTCCTTATTTGAAACTTAGAACAACAACAGATTCTAAAACTTACTTTCTCAATTATGACAAGGGTTTTTCGTCTCTTGTCCCGAACCTGTTTTTCTTTTGTCTCCTACAAAAAGGAAAGACTATTCAGTGTGAACTGTTTACTTCTGTTAAAGATAATTTCTTAAGTGTGGACATACTGTAACAGAAACCTAACACTAAGAAGGTTAATAATCTGAAACAACACTAACTGGACAAAGATCATAGTACTAAAAGAATTAATCCACACAAATGACTAGACTGAATTTACAGATGGGCAAAAGGTAATGGTAGGATACAGTAAAGAAGATAATCACAGGAAAATCTTAAGCGCACACAGAAAACGGTAATTGTAAAAACTGCAATAGACAGCTGATGTTTGCAGCCAGTTACCCAGTTTAAAGACTCCTGCCCCTCGGCCTGCCCGGCTGCCTTGGAGGTGAAGGTGTTAGGGTCTCTCAGCCTGTGTGCAGGACCCAGACGGCCTGGCCATGCCCAGTGGGATGCTGCCAGTTAGACAACAACCGACCCCATTCCCCAGTGACCCCCAGAGCAGTGGTGATGACCCGCACAATTCTGCTGATACTTACATCATCCTCACTCCGAGAGGTGACAACGGCATCGATCATCTTTCGGGGATTATTCACACTAGAGACCGTGAGCTTTCCCAGAGAGCCCTCGAACTGCACTGCAAGGACAGAACATTTCCAAAAAGTGAGCGAGCGATGCAGGTGGGCCACTGGTCTTTCCTCACCGCCTAACAATTCAGTACAAAAACCTACATTATCTAACGCCATCTCTTATTAAAATTTATCTTTTCCCATTCCAGGGTTACAGTAATAATAAAAATCTCAAGTATTTCCCCTTTATTATTGGGATACCAGAGATCATAACACGTTTTTAAAAGTTACGGAGTCTCCAGTCCTAGAGGACCGAGAAGCGCACCTGCTGAAACAGGCTGTGCTGCAGAAAAGCCTGCCCTCTGCACGTCGGGACAACAGGCCTTTACGAATGAGTTCCAAACACCTCTATCTAGCCGTCTGCACGGCTGTTTACGTTTCAGTGTGTCGGCAGCATGCCAGCAGCATGCCAAAGATCTTCCAGCACGGCCCGAGGGACAAGGACCTACCTGGCTTATAGGCGTGCTCCAGCTTGGCCACCTGAGGGGTGATGAGCTTGGTGCGCTCCTTTTTAGGGCCTTCACCTTGCACGTCTTCAGCAGCTGACAGTTTCTCCAGTTTTTCAAAGTAATTCTACCATATGAGAAAGTGATTTCAGTTGCAACGTAAGCCCAGAGCACGGCTGCTCTCTATCGCTACATAATCATGCCAGGGGCGGTCAACAGCTTGAACTCTTTAAATGTACTGATCTTTCATTCTTGCTAGACTGCTAGATGTTTACTTCTCAAAAAATCCCAGCCCTCAGAAAAGCAATTATCAATGGAAGTATCTTTAGACTACCAAGATCTTTTTTTTTTTTTAATAAATGTNGGGGAGCAGACCAGGAGAGAGAGATCTAAGCAGGCTCCAAACTCAGCACAGAGCCCCATGTGGGTCTCGTTCCCACAACCCTGGGATCATGACCTAAGCTGAAATCAAGATGCTTACAGGCTCCTGGGTCGGTTGTGCATTTGACTTCAGCTCAGGTCATGATCTCACGGTTATTGGATTCAAGCCCCACGTCGGGATCTCTGTTGTCCGCATAGAGCCTGCTGGGGATCCTGTTTCCCTCTCTCTCTGCTCTCCCCCATCTCAAAAATAAACAAATATTGAAAAAAAAAAGTCGTATGCTTAATCGACTGAGCCATCCAGGCGTCCAGACTATTTTTAACTGAAGAACTATTTCAATACTTTGGTCTGAGAGCCTCTGTAAGAAGTTAAAAGCACATACAGAAACCTTTTAGTGAATAGTGAGAGGCTCTCCCGCTTGAAGAGGACAGAATGTGGTTAGTTCCTAACCACCTGAAAACCACCTCCAACGAAAAATCTGTCAGTACTGAAGTCTACCAATACTTCCACACTTGCCTTCTCCAGCGGGAGGGACAGAATGGTCACTTACCTGGTAATAGAAGTCATCCAGATAGGGGTCAGTGCTCTGCAGCTGCATCATCTGGATTTTGGAGACCCAGTCCTTCTCTCGCTGCAGCATGAGGTTGGCATAGGGGTCCTTTCGGAGATGGTCCTGATGGCTGCTCCGGTGACTTCCTCTATCTCCCGCACCATTGAGACTCCGATGCTGACTGGAAAACAAACAGGGCACATTCACTCCAAGTCGGGGCATTCCCTGGGCCTCATAATAATACAGGAACAAACCAGTCCAGGTAAAAAAAATATTCCAGTTTGCTTTGGTTGAAAAAGAAGAAGAGCTGAATCTTGACAGAATCTGAGAAGAGCTATGTGACACACACAGAAAGAACTGAGATCGGAGTGCCTCACCATGTGGGAATAAGCACTCTCACCCGTGGACTTCTGCTTAAGCCCAACAAGAACCCGAAGAGGTGGGCAGTTTTATTTTCTCCACTGAAGACAACAAACTGAGGCCAAAGAGATGCGAACACAGGCCCATTTGACCCCCAGTCTATACACTTCTTTTTTAACTTGCTGGAAATCATGAAACACTCCAAACGTAAAGAGAAGCTCACAATAAACATTCTTTTATCCAACACTAAGATTCAGTGGAAAAAAAAATTTATTTGCCCAAATCTGGATATATAGAAACCTTTTAGTGAATACTGAGAGCCTCTCCTGCTTCAAAAGGGGACTGTGCTTAGTTCTAATGAAGCAGCTCTGCGGAGTTGTACACAGGACACTTAAGTAACGTCCCGTCACCGCACCTGCAGCAGAAGGCCCTCTTGCACCCCGTCTGCACCCTAGTTTCCAGCTTCACTCCCTTCCCAGAGGGAGCAGCAGCCCGATGGTGGTATGCGCTCTCCCGGAAATGTTTTTAAGACTTACTACATGTGTGTCCACCTTGAAATTTTACACAGTATTATTCCGTGTGCCTTTAAGTTTTACATAAATGGTACTGGACACGTTGCGTCTTCGACATCAGGCTTTTCATATTCATCCATGTCGACAGCACACCCAGCTATCCACCAAAGAGGAGGACTGCGAGGTTGTGGTGTATCCACATTTTCAACCTTATTATCTACTCTCAAATTCTCTCCCAAGAGGCTATGAAACCAATATTCTTGCCAACAGTGACAGTGTTGACACCTTTCAAATCTTGCTTGTCAGATGATGTCATCTAATCTTAATCTATATTTTCATTACAGGCAAGCTTGAAATCTTTTTTTTTTTTTTTTTTGAGTTTCAGGTGTCAAATAACGACATTCAACAGTTCCACACATTACTCAGTGCTCGTCATGACAAGTGCTCTCCTTAACCCCCATCCTCTATTTCCCTGGCCCCCCGCCCACCTCCCTTCTGGGCACCACCAGTTTGTTTTCTAGAGTTTAGAGTCTGCCTCTTTTTCTCCTCTCTTCGTTTGTTTTGTTTAAGTTCCACATAATAGTGAAATCATATCAGCTTTACTAAGGTATGACTGATAAAGAACTGCACAAAATTAATGTCTACAATTCTGTATGTTTGGCCTCGTGCGAACTCTTTCTACATCACCATGCGTGAGGTAACAGATGTATCCAACACCCACGAGGGTTTCTGGACGTCCCACAGTGGTTTTTTTTTTGGTGGTAAGATATTCCACATGAATGAGATCCACCCTCTTAACAAATACTCAAGTATGTAAAACCATATTGTTAACTACAGGCACTACAAGTTTCATATTTTAACAGTCAAATATATTAATCTTTTCCTTTAAGGTATGCCCTTTTTGTGTCTTATTTTAAGAGCCTCTATTTTTTCCCTTGCAAACAGTCTTCTAGAGTTCCTTGAAAAGTGAAAAGGAATTACACATGCAGAACCGTAATACCAAAGGTTAAAGAAACCTCAAAGCTATGTTTACTTTTCTTATTTTCTGTATCTGAATGATCACAGAGCATCATGGCTATGAAGGCAGGGCTTTGACACGTCCTGTTCTTCTTTTAAGCCCCAAAAACTACCACAGGGGCTGCTACACAGCCAGGGCTGCCTATATCAATACACATTTTATTTGCTGAGTGAAGACTGAAGTTAAGGCTAGCCATTAGATTTCAAAGTTGCCTCTGAACTGAGATTATAAACAGAAGGTAAAGAGTATGGTAAGAACTTGGTAAGGAGTATAAAATGACTAAAAAAAAAAAAAAATCAGATCTAAATTGCATTTCTGATGGGGACGCCTGGATGGCTCAGTTGGGTAAGGGATCAACTTCGGCTCAGGTCATGATCTCATGGTTTGTGGGTTTAAGCTCCACATTGGGCTCTGAAGCTGGAAGTGGAGAGTTTGCATGGGATTCTCTCTCTCCCTCTTTCCCTCCCCCACTCGTTCTCTCTAAAATTAATAAAGTAAAAACAAAAAATTAGTAGCAATGTCAAAACTAAAAGCTGAGGTAAGAAACCACAAGGGAGCAGGAGGAGTACGTACTTTCTGTTCTGCTGCTGTCGCTGATGCAAGAGCCGACGGTGCTGTGGATGGAGGTGAGTTGTGTCTGGTCTAAACATTGGGGCCTGAGATCTGAGGAAAAAAGGGAAAGGTTTTCAATTCTGTTGTTCTGGAGACTTGAAATTTTAGAGAGTGTTGTCAGTACAGGATAACTTCATAGATGTTCACCCAAGGGAATGTTCAAGTCTATTCTCAGATCTTTCAGAAGCAAAAGACACTTGTATTTTACATGTCTTCTACAGAGACTGATTCTCAACTCCTAAGAAGAGGATCATAAAATGTGAGTGAATTAGCAGCAAAGCAGTGTAACTATTCTTTTCCCTCTGGTTAACAAAAGGCTCTTAAAAGATTTAACGTGCTTAGTTTAAACTATTTGGGTGAGACACTGAAAATATATGTGTGATTAAGGAAGACACTTGTTGGGATGAGCACTGGGTGTTAAATATAGGTGATGAATCACTGGAATGTACTCCTGAAATCATCACTGCACGATATGCTAATTAACTTAGATGTAAGTTAAAGACTAAATAAAATTAACAAACAATTTTTAAAAACCCTAGCATCCCACACCAAAATAAATAATTGTTGCAAAAAAAAAAAAAAGAAAAAAGAAAATATGTGAGACTGCCAATTTACATCAACTTGGCAATAGGCTATGGTACCCAGTTGTTTTTTTGTCAAACACTAATCGAGATGTTGCTGTGAAGGTATTTTGCAGATGTGATTAAGAAAATTAATTAAGAGGGGGTGTCTGGGTGGCTCAGGTCTGATTCTTGATTTCGGCTCAGATCGCAATCTCATGGTTCTGTGGGCTGAGCAGCCATGTTGGGCTCTGAACTGGCAGTGTGGAGCCGGCTTGGGTTTCTCTCTCACTCCCTGTCTCTCTTCCCCTCCCCTGCTCACACACTCTCCCTCAAAATAAACAAACATTTAAAAACTTTAATTAAGAAAAAAGATGATCTTTGGAAATATGGGTGGGTCTTGCCTTAATCTACAGAGGCATTAAGAGCAAAAATTGGTGTTTCCCAGACAAGAAGGAACTTTGCCTCAAGACTGGAACCCAGAAATCCTGCCTGAGTTTTTGTTTTTTAATTTTTTAACTGTATTTAAATCCAAGCTAGTTAACATATAGTGTACTGCCTGAGTTTTTAATCTGCCAGCCTGTCCTACAAATTTCAGACTCAACTGCAAATTCAACTCTTCTCTCAATTTCCACTCTGTTGGCCTGCTCTACGGATCTCCTTAGCCATTTCTTAAAATAAATCTTTTCTTTATAAAGATATACATATACGTATATATTTTACATGTACATACATTTTTGTGTGTGTGTATCTTCCAGGCTCTCTTTCTCTGAGGCATCTGATATGATATGGTATACAATAAAACAGAATTTCACTAGAAGCCGGAACTTGAACCCCTGTTCTAAAACCAGAGCAGAAGTGAGCAACCAAGCTAGTCCCCAGCATCTGTGTCTGTTCTTTAACATACGGTGATTCCTGTTAAGCCAGAGACACTTTGTGCCTGTCTGTGTTTGTAAAATGGATATAAAGTGAGACCTAAAAGAGGTTAGAAGAAATAAAAGAGGCGATTAACCAGCAATGTGCAAATATACACAGGAAGCATGTGACTTTAGCGAAACGCTAATTTGGAAGGATGCCTCGAGGCTGTCAAGCATTTCTGTGTTTGGTGAGTTAAGGATCCAAGACCATCTCAAAACCCACCCCTCGCAAACATCACGAGGCCTCTGTATTGTAACACTGAGCCTCGAAAAGGACGACAGGTAAAGAGCGGCCTGTGTGTGCACACCTTAGGTTCTGCAGGTGAGGCCCCGGGCCGGGGGAGTGCTGCTGGGGAGGCGGCGCGGCAGGGGGTGCGGCACTAAAGAAGGCCCGGAAGCCTGGCGCTGGGGGCAGCACCTGCCCCACTCGCCCTTGCAGCAACTTGGGATTCATTGCGGCAAGCGGGCTGCCAACGAATCCAGGAACCCGTGCGAACTGGCTGGGAGACATCCGTCCAGGCGGCAGCTAGAAAGGGGACAAGATCTCAGATTTAGTTCATCAGCAAGTCCTCTTGCTTTTACCCACAGAAAAGTGAATACTGTTTCCATCAGTAACTTTGTTTGAAAAAAGTGTAGGAAAAATCGAGAGGCAGTGGAGACTGATTAACGGCAAAGAGGGACATGGTCTAGGGAAGGTCAGGAAAGGAAGCGAGCTCTTTGTGAGCTGGGCTAATCACAGGCTTACCTGTGCTCCTCCCAGAAGCTGTGCTCTCTGGAGGGGGCTGAGGACAGGAGGGACACTAGGAGGGAAAGGGTGACCCAGCAGGGAAGAGTTCTACGAGGGAGGGAAAAAAAGGACAAAAAGTTATATACATTCTTCGAAAATGGTGAATCGATGTAACAGAGAATTCGGTATGAATGCCGAATAAACTTGGATATAAAAATGCTCCAACTGTATAGTCAAGCTGCCCATGGAAGGAACACAGAAGAGAGGAGTGCTAGAAATCAGGAAGCATGACACTCATGTAATCTGAAAAAGGAAGTAGTAGGATGGGGACTGAAACAGCAGAAAACAAGATGACCAGGCCGAGTTTGGATTTTTAAAGACACAAAAAAGCTCCAGTAGGGAAACAACTGAACATGATAAACCATGTCTTCTGCCCTGGGCACCGTAAAATCTAGAAATTCAAGCACGGAGGTCATGAAAAGTGCACCTGATTTAGGAGCTGTCTGTATACGAGCAGCATTCAGAAACTACATGTGCTCTCATGAGGCTGTAGAGTGACATACCGGGACAGTGCAGAGCTGGTTTGGGGACGCCCTCTCACTGTAGGGAGCAGGATAGCGCGGTGGCATCGGGGGCCGGACATGGACAGGCTTCGGGCACAGGATCTATCAGGACAAACATATACACAACTACACTCAATGAAGTCAGTTTTTCCTCCGCCGACACCCCCTCCCCTCAAGTACTGGTAGACACGCGAACTTAATGCAAAGCCCTACTTCTAAGCAAATCGCTATGGCTGGGGGTTCACAGAAGAACCTCTGGTTACTTCCTCTCGTAAACATCAAGCAACGTGCCACTTGCAACTGAAGACGATTTAGCTAATTCTCCAGTTATCCCCACCCTTCCATGCTATCTGAGGGAGGTACCAGCAGATATTCGGACTTGCAAATTCTCTGCAAGAAGATATATTTTGGTAGCAGCGAGGGAGAAGGAATGATAAGAAAGCTGGAGGATTAACTAAGTCCTATTCTGAAGCCCCTGTGATATGGCCGCCATGCTCAGCTCTTTTGTGATACATTGTGACTCCACCATTTCATAGGCTACTGAGCCTAACTAGGCCATACCAACACCACCCTCCCCCCATACCTTCCAAATTGGCCTTCCTTTTCAGCTGCTGGTTTCAGGTGGAGGAAAGTCTATGGAACAGGACTGCACAGGCTCTAGGGAAAGCAGGGATATCTTAAAGGTAAAAAGGGATGTGGACAATGCTGTGTGTTCCCACTCCCCCCAGCTTTCAGTTACCTCTCTGCCAATGTTTTGGGCAGCCAGCAAAACACTCTGAAAAGGATATTTACGCTAAATGTGCTTAACTACCTTTTTTCTCCCCCACTTAAGAGGCAGCAGCACCAGGACCAGCATCAGGAAAGGGCATGAGGGAATGTGTCTCTTGTTTGTGCTAACTTCTCCTCTAATTGGCTATTTCTCTTTCTACTCTAATGCCTACCCCAAACGTCCACCCTCCTCCCGGCATCGCCAATTTCCCAAATAATTTTGCCCAGATTTCCCAATATCCTGGGCTGAGTGCCTGTTGATGAGAGGTACCTGTTGGCTGAAGCTGGGTACAGCCATCTGCTTAGGTGGGGTGCCTATGGGGACGGCTCTGACGGGAGGGCTCCCGATGACAGGTGATGTGGACCGCCGCGGCAAGGCACGCTCAGAAAGGTCCCGATCATCTTCTGGGCCCTGTGGGGGCCTCTGAGGCAGGGCATATTCTAATACAGACACTGTAGGCATTTCCTAATTGAGGAAATAGTTTAAAAAAAAGAGAGAGAAAATTAGCTCCTGGCCAATTTAAAATGTTTTAATAATCCATATAAATGCCAAAAGCATCTTGAGAAATTATTTTTAAGTTTTATTTCTATTTCACATCCAGTAACACTCACTCTTTGGTACACAGCCCTCTGAATGCACGTACACAGCCTTTTGAGAATGCACGGAGTCGTGGATCTGCCACCACAATCACGGAACAGGGCAGTTCTGTCACCCCCACTTCTGTTGTGTTGTCCCCTGGTTACCCCTCCCACCACCCCCAACCACTGACAAACGCTGATCTGTTCTCCATTCCCACAGTTCTGCCTAGAAATGACTGAAGTAATTCGAATTGCAAGCTAACAAATTTGAGTTCTGATGGCTCCCTTTCAACCTTTTCAAATTAAAGCATGGCGAAGTGCGCATGGCCACGGAGGCTGAGGAAGTGTATGATCAACACAGGCGGCTCTGAGCGCTAGGCTGAGCACTCTGCGTCATAGGGGCATGTGACACTCATCTGGAAGTGTTTCGGTAAGCAAAGGGTGACAACGGGCGCCAACCTGAGATCTGCAAATGCTGGGAATTCGTGTAAAGACAAAGTGCTTACTACCTGAGCTAGCAGTGGTCCCCGGATTCGCCTCAGAACTTCAGATCCATCCCAGATGCTGGAATTGAGACTCCCTGGTTGGGGCTACCAAAAAAGGAAAACACATACATAAAGTCTGGAATGGTGGGGGCTTTCTGGGACATTTAGCTGCTTTTGGTGAACAAGGCTCCAAGAGATTCTCAACTGCTTGAGGATACGAGATTATAGTGTTCCAGAATATACATTATTCTCTACCTTCAACTGCTACCATCAGGAACTATATTACCAATTTTCTACGGTACAGGAAGTCTCTCGGGAGGAAACAAAACGGCAAAGCTCAATACTTCACCTCAATCACCAGTCTGCTATAGTTCTCAAATCAGAGTAACATACTCACTTGCAGGACTGGCCTGGTCTGCACTGCCCTCATGATAGCTGGATCTTCTAGTTCATTTTCAATCACCATCTTACTGAGTCTTTCTGCCAGATTCTCCTCATGGTCACCCAGCAAGTCCATCTCATCCCTTTCTCCATTGCCCGTTTGCTCATTAACTGCTGCTGGAAGCTTCTCTTCCAATTCAGCCAGGCGCTCGTGTGCTTCCTGCCAGTCATCATCTAGAAGGAAATCACAAGAAGGAAATACAGTTCATACTGGGACTAAAAAGTTTAATGAAATTCTTCTGGGAACCAAACACACAACTCTAACTTCAGAAGATAGTAAATTTCCACTTAGAGACATGAACCAAGGTTTTAACTGAAAGGTACGTGAAAGTGGGCTTTTCACTGAGGACAAGCAACACCATACCAGGAACAAAGTTCAAGCACTCAGAGTAACAGCTTAATACTTTATCGATGGCATCCAAACTCTACTCTGAAAACAATTTCTAAACTGGTGATAGATCCGTACATGGCAACCTGCTGGTTTTGAGATTCAAGTAAAAAAGGAAACGTAAGACTCACTGCATTAACATACACTTTCTTTTAGATTATAACTGCCATCCTCTTTACAAGCTCCCAAATCCATTCATTTCATTTGATTTATATTCGTTGAGCACCTATTAATGTGGTTAGGTATGGTTTAAGCACATGGGACAGATCAGTGTATAAAACAAAGACCCAGCCCTCCTGCAGCACTCCTTCAAGCAGGGATGAGACAAGACAGACAATAGATGTATTGATTAAGTACATTAGACACTGTATCAGAAGATGAAGCCCTATAGGAGGATAGAGGAGAAGCAGCATGTTGAAAACTTTAAATAGGGTGGTCACAGATACTTCTCATTGCGAGGGTGACGTCTGGGCAAAGATTCAAGGGTAAGGTAGTTAGCCATACGGACATCTGGCAGAAGAGCGTTCCAGACAGAGGTACAGCCTGTACTAAGGGCTTGAGATAAGTGACTGATGATTCTGAAAGACAGCAAGGACTGTGTTTTGATTACAATGATCAAGGGGAAAGAACAGAGAACAAAAAACGAGGCCAGATAGGCAGCAGGAGGGAGCTCCTTCTGGGCCTTTGGGATCTCTCTGATGGAAATGGCGGCGGGGGGGGGGGGGNGGCTGTTGTACTGAGAATACAGTGAGGATGCTGGAGGGGGGCGGGGAAAGGAGTGGAAATATTGGAAGCCTGGAGGCCTGCCAGGTGACTACTGTATACGTCAGGGAAAAGGTGACAGTGCCCTGGGTCCTGTCCTCTCCCACCCTAACAATGTGTCTGCCGTCCCTGTACGCGACTCTGCAGTCTGCAGTGCTGGCACCAGGCTGGCTTCTCACTTTTTATGCTGACACAACATTATTTTTGAGTCCTGCTGCAGCACACACAAATTTGCAGAACCCTTCATCAGCTTCTATAACCAGACCCTGTTTCCAGCACTCCGTCTCCAGTGCTCCTCAATCTCATTCCTCCATTCCGTTTCCATCATAAAAGCTCTATTCACTATTATGCTCTTTTCAGTATTCACTTTCAGGTTATCTTCCTCTTCCTCGCAGAAGCTTTCCCTAAATCTTTTCGTTCTAATGCTGCCTTTACCTCCTCTAAACTTCCAAACTCACAAAAACCCTACGTATTCGTGTATATTTCATTACTTTAGGTTTGTTCTTTATGTCCCATAAAATTCATCAGAAAGGGTAACAGGTAATTCTCTTTATAACGAACATTAGAAACACAGAATTCTCCAAGTGTCCTCAATGGCAATCCTTCCACATGGTTTTTCTTTATACCTCATTAGAGAAAGAGGGAAGGAAGACCTGGAGGCAACATAACAAGGGAAAAAAAAAGGTGCCTGATATACACTAAGAGTATAATAAATGGTAGCCAGTTAAAAAAAAAAGCCTTAGATTTACTGACAATTTTCTGAGGGGCTCACATATAACTTGTTAAAATTATCTTTTTTTTTTCTCTTCTTATAAAGAAAATACATGTTTATTAAAAAATTTAAACATCGGGGCGCCTGGGTGGCTCAGTTGGTTAGGTGTCTGACTTCGGCTCAGGTCATGATCTTGCAGTCTGTGAGTTCGAGCCCCACATCAGGCTCTGTGTTGACAGCTCAGAGCCTGGAGCCTGCTTCAGATTCTGTCTCTCTCTCTCTGACCCTCCCCTGCTTACATTCTGTCTCTGTCTCAAAGATCAAAAAACGAAACAAAACAAAAAAACACAAAACTTCAAACATCACACAAATATGTAACTTTGAGAGCTCCCCAGAATTCTACAGGTATGTTAAGTTTTTTAAATGCAAACTATAAGGTTTAACTTGTTTCTTTTTATTATTTTTATTAAAAAAGTTTTGTTAATATTTATTTCTGAGAGAGAGAGAGAGAGAGAGACAGACAGACAGACACTGCATGAGCAGGGGGAGGGACAGAGAAAGAGAGGGAGACACAGAATCCCAAGCAGGCTCCAGGCTGAGCTGCCAGGAAAGAGCTGGATGCCGGGCCCAAACTTACAAGCCGTGAGATTATGACCTGAGCTGAAGTCGGATGCTTAATCAACTGAGACACCCAGGCGCCCTTTGTTTCTTTGTATTTAAGCAATAATACATCTGGTACAACTTTTCATGCACACAAACATGCATACAACTACTGATAATATTACCTCATTCTTTTTAACACCTGTGTAAGATTCTGTTCTATTGATATACTAATTTAATTGATCTCTTACTGATGAAAAATTGATTATTTGCAAATTTTCAATGTAATGATTAATACCCTAATGAGTATTATACAGATCTTAACATCTTATGCAAATATTTACTAAGTAGGCAAAGTCCCTTGTGGGGTCAGATTATAAGCATTTAAAATTTGCTATTTTTACTACATAACAACAGATCACCTAACACTAGTGACCCAGAAAGCAAGGGAAGGAGACTTCCAGACGTATGATCAGAACCGCTGTCTAGTCTTTGGGCACGGCGGTATATCTGAATGTACTACTTGGGGTAAAGAAAAAAATTCACTTTCCGTGAAAATTACAGTATTAATTTAAATTATCAGTTACCTGGAAAAATTTTCCTAAAGATGAGTGTAGTTAAAAATCAGTTGTGACACCAATATTTGTGTCATCTTTGCTAAGGAAGAGTGAGCCGAGCAAGTTTTTCAAGCATTGTTTTCTGCAATGCTACTAACTCACTGATGCCAAAAAATGGGGACTCTGTGTAATCCTGAATTAGGGGATTTTAAAAAAAAAAAAATTTATTTCCCCAATTTAAGATGCTAATTTGTTAGCAGATGGATCCTAATGCAGAAGAATTCTAACCTGAATTGTTTTCGTTTACCACTGGCCATGCTCATCTTGACTAAGCTGACTAGCTCCTACCAGAGATGAGCAGTTCATCTGTCCTTAATAACACATTTGAAAAACACTGGTTAAGCAGCTGTATTCTATGAAAATGGCTTTGTTGTGAATGGACTGTCACTGTTTCAAACATGTAAACAAAGGGTTCTAGGCCACAGAATACTGTCATCTTCATTCCGGGTTTTCCTTGCTCTTGTGAAAACTCCTGTGAAGCAATATGTCAAGTGATCACATGCCCTTTACTAGGAGAGGATACCTCGCTTGTATCTTTTTCAAATGACCTAAAAATAAAGTTACGTAGATATGCCAATGCTTGTACTCAATCCACAATGGTCAGAATGATAAAGGCTGGGCAAAAGAATACCAGAGCAATGAAGAAAAAAGAAGTATCTGTTTTCTGTTAACTAATTAATTAATCTATACCCGGATGTGGGTTACTGAATTCCGGGCTGCTGTCTCAGGAATATTTTTGGATAAAAACAAAATGAAAAGGAAGTACAAATGAGTTAATGTTAAGGCAACCTAAGTCCCTAAAGATTATAACAGCTATCAATTAAAGGGAAGTGGAAAGAATGGGGAGCCCTTCCAAGTGGAGGCAGGAGATTCCCAAAGATTCCTCACCAACTTTAAACATAGCTGGTAGTTTACAGATTGTATTTATAGTTACTTAACCTCTCTCACACTTTGCTTCCTCATTTGTTCAAATGAGGATAATAATAGTATCTACCTCACAAGGTTCTTGTGAGAATTAATAACATATACACAACATTTAGAGTGGTGCTTAGCAGATAATAATCACTTCGTGTCAACTTTTATTTTTAGAGAATGAGTTAAGATTACTGTGGCTATTTACTGCTTTAAGATGATGTAAACATTTTTCCATGCAGAAGACAAGGACTAGTTTCTTAAGGAAAGGTGACATCAGAGCATCTGCAGCCAGTGACTTAAAATAACTACTGTACTGACAAGTGTTATTCAAGACACTCACTCCTTGAGTTAAAAACTATCAACCCATAACATATGTCAGAGGTCTGACATTTTACCTCCTGGTTTAAATTCTTAATTTTTTAAAAAAATTTTATTTATTTTTGAGAGAGAGAGAGAGAACAGGAGAGGGGCAGAGAGAAAGAGACACAGAATCCAAAACAGGCTCCAAGCTTTGAGCTGTCAGCACATAGCCTGAAGTGGGGTTCGAACCCATGAGCCATGAGATCATGACCTGAGGTGAAGCTGGACGTTTAACTGACTGAGCCACAGAGGTGCCCCTCCTGGCTTAAATTCTTTATACCATCTGTACAGGTGTATTAAACAAATCACAGGTTGAGTTAGCAATTTTTTTTTATAAATCTGTGTAACATTTATATCAAAATATCATGAAGAATTATGATTTTAACTTTATATCAAGTATATTATATTCCCAAAGGAGAGAGCTCATACTTGGAAATTTCCATTTCTTTTAATGATTATTTTGAGAGAGAGAGAGAGAAAGAGAGCGCGAGTGCGCGTATGCAGGGGAGGGGCAGAGAGAAACGGAGAGACAGAATCCCAAGCAGGCTCTGTGCTGTCACTGGAGAGCCTGATGGGTGGGGGTCTGGGTTACAAACTGTCAGATCATGACCTGAGCCAAAGTCAATAGTTGGACGCTAAACTGACTGAGGCACCCCTAGAACTCTCTTTTCCATTATAAACTTTGTTGAACAAGAGAAGTCTTTCTTAATCACTTATGTCTTTGTGTACAAACTGGGCAAACCATATGCTATTTCACTGCCTTTACTTTTTACTACCTGTTCTTTTACTGTAACCCAGGGGCTTTTTCAACATGTGTGTACTTTTCTTTTTTTCCATCATACAAAACACAGTTCTGCACACTCCAACATCCTTTTAAGGAAATACTTTCCCCAACTTGTGAGGAACACAGAAGTAGAAAAAGATTGTCCATAGCACACTGGAAGTCAATGAGAAGAGGCAAGATTATTTCTCTTCTGTCTGGGTTCAAAAGTGAGGGCATAGTACTATGCTGTTTCATCCTAATATAACAGCTGTTAATCGAGTCCGTCAATTTCATTTAATAGTGAGGAATCTGCTAGAAAATGGTAACATTCAGTACAATACTTTAAGAGAAAAGGAGTTCTAGAAACAAGCACCCAGTGTTTGTAGCTTCCATTGTATTCTATAGGTTATATGCTAAAGAAACTTCCAAATACAATTTGCGATTCCCATCAGTCCATTTGCAATTCTATTCTACATCTCTTCCCCGGCGATCTCCATGGAGAGAGAAGAGCAGCTTTGATCATGTCATTCTCTGGGCCTATCTCTTCTCCTAACTATAGTCATAATCCTAATGCTCTTTGGTTTCCTTCTGTAATCAGTCTTCCTTCAACCTTAAACACTTCTCGTGTTGCTCCCAAAAGTGGCAGTTGTAAATCTCTACGGAATCTTTTAAGTCTTGACTAACAAGAGCAAACTTTGTTATTTTTGCCAGTTAATTCCACTTAGTCTAAGTTCTCATCAACTCAAGCTGCTGAGGTCACTGCAGAATGAGTAACCACTATCACACCTCTAAGATCTCGTATTTGTTTTTGACATTCAACATCTTCAGATTAGTCACTATTGCATAATTTCCTCTTGCTACTCAACTTTGAATGTTTGTTGCATCGACAGAAATGCTGATTCCAAAGAAATCACACATAGTTACACCTCCCAACAGATACAGTTATTGCTACTTTTCAACACCAACAGTTAAAGTAAAAATATTTGTATGGACTCGTACCTATTGTTTTATTAGTACACTTGCTCTAGGATCTCTAATTCTCGAACTTTATCATTGTAAGCGTGCTCACTAAGTCTCCCATTTTAGTAATTATAACTCTGAGTCATATTAAATTTAGTTTGGCTCTTTAATTTTTTACCCTTTTCCAATTCCTAGGATAAGTGTTCATACCCAGGGATGGGAAAATTTCATCTGTGCACAGCACTTTGCTAACTTATGAAGACTTCCTATTACCACAATTCTTGAAATAAAATGCTTTCTATTTTACTGAAGATACTACAAGGCACTAGCAGGGTCATGCAATATACCATTGGTTAACTGAATTTTATTTTATTTTTTAAAGCTCATATCCTTATTTTGAGAGAGAGTAGCCATGGGAGGGGCAGAAAGAGAAAGAAAGACAGAGGAGGGAGGGGGAGGAGGGAGAGGGAAGACAGAATCCCAAGAAGGCCACGCACTGCCAGCACAGAGACCGATGAGGGGACTGAACCCATGAAATGCGAGATCATGACGTGAGCCGAAATCAAGAGTTGGACGTCTAACCATTGAGCCACCCAGGTGGCCCATGAATTTTAAAACATACACACTCAAGTCCAAGTTTTCTCTTAGTTTACTAGTTTTCCAAAAGTTGCATGTTTCAAATAAAAGTTTCCTTCTTCTAGGATTATTTTAAATCTTTATAAAATGTCTACCTGTCTAACCATTTGCATTCCTTACAGCATCAACCTAGAGCTGTAGGTAATGTAGCTGGAAGGGTCAAGGCTCAAAGAACACCTGGTTTTATATATGAGGAAAAAAGAGGCCCAGGGAGTGGGGTAGATGCTTCCGGTGAGGACTGAACTATTCTGAGACCAAGAAAAGAATATTTTGCCAAATTTGTGAAGGCAGTTACTCTCCCTAAGATAAAGCACTTAAAAAAAAGAGAACATCTGAAAATAGAAAGAGACCAAGATGACATTATAAGAACAAGATGTCACTTACCAACTGCACCTGACCCGAACGTATCATCATTGAATTGATCAATCTCTTCATCTTCCTCTCCCAAGCCCTGAAATGCATCTTCATCTTCATCCAGAGGACAATCCTCTAAAGACTAAAAAAAGAGAAAAGAGATTAGCTATTCATGTGTTCACACTCACGAATAAAACTTTGAAAAAGTCATTTAAAAGAATGCTCGTTTTATCTTCCCCATCATCAGAATAGCTTCATTATGACCTCTTGTAAAGACAGCATTTTTTTCTGTGCTCAGTTTCCCTGACAGTGGAAGATGCCAGTATCTTCTTTCAGTTTCTCTTGGCCCAAACACTCCATTTCTCCATCAAGAATCCTAGTAACAGTATTTCTTCACACAATGAAGGAATTAGGCCCCCAACTTTCTTCACATCACTGGTTAGAATAGCAATGAAAGCTGAAAATCACTTTATTACTATTTTGCTTGAGTTATATATATATTTTCAATATATATGTATTTCGATTTTTCAAAAAGTATGTTTCCCATATTCCTGTCAAATTTTCAACTGTATTTTATTATGCCCTTTTTAAAGCTTTCTGTTCATTTTCCATCCTGTTTTCTGTAGGCCCAAACTCTGGCGATAAAACAGAAAGCTAAATTTTCAACCCCAATCAAGTGAACTCTGGAAAAGCTGTGACAGGGTGAGTTCAAGTTCTGGCTCCATTCTTACAAGTGGTGCAAACTTGGGCAAGTCATGTTCTAGTTAATTCATGACATACCTCTGAAGTACCTATTGCATCTCAGGCTCTGTGTTAGTCTCTGGGTGGTAACACAGGGATAATACCTCAGTGAGGATTAAATGAGGCAAAGATTTGGCTGCGAATTGCTCCACAATGCTAGATATTACCAGAACAATGTAGGTCTGTTCCCTTTTCAGTACTTCCCCCCTCCATTACAGTTTTCAACAGACCTATTTTCCAAGTTTTCTTCTGGCAACTCTGCCTACCGCATCTCATCATCTCTCTCCATGTTTGCATCAAGTCAGTTTGGTTTTGAACCCTTCCTATCAAGTGTATGTGTCCCCAATGTTCAAAGACTCACGATCACAATACTGCCTATCGACAGGCAGGTCTGGGATATACCCTGCCAGGCTACTTCTGCGCTAGGCTGTTCCCAAAGGAAAGGTTAGGCCAAAGGGTCATTCTACCCATCTTCAGCCCTCCCAAACTTCACACAAAGCAGGCATACAACTGCCTCCACATCACAAGCTGCACGCCCTTCAAAGTCGCAAAGATCTACTTAACCAAATCACTGCTTTTTTAAATTGCAGAGGCTCTCAGGGATCCCCTAGAGCAGCCCTTTCAGTCTACAAATCTAGAAACTTTATGTCCAGAGGCTAGGAGCTGCTCAAGGTCATAACAGTGAGTTAGTGGCTGGGTCAGGACTCTCGACTGTCGCTACATTCCCGGGATGGTCACCAAACCCGAGTCTCCCCTCTACTCGCCCAGAAGAAACTTCTGCTGGACACGCCCCCTCCCAACTCGGGGAGCCCTCTTTGGTAAACAGTCTTCGGCCCCAGAAAAGGGCAAGCCCGGGCACCCCCCTGACCCGCTGGTTGCCAGTGCGCACGGGTGTGTGTGTTTAACTGGAGGGGAGGTGGTTCCGGGTCCAGAGCGGGAAACGTGTTTCTAGGCTTCTCCGGGAGACTCTTCCTCAAGCCGGTGGGTGCGACGCTCTCCCCTCCGCTGCTCCTCCCGGGGTGGGGGCGGGGGAACCGTCTGGTTACGGTACTTAACGGGCCCTCGCCACCCCAAAACAGAGGCCAACTCTCCCGGGCGGCAACTGATAGGACAGTCCCGCCCCCTGCAGCCTGCTCACCACCCTCGGATTAAGCCCGCGACCCCAGGCCCCAAGCGCTCTACTCGGTCCCAGGGGTCCCGCCGCCAGCCCCCTACTCCCCCAGGGGCTCGGGACGGACACACAGGGGGCGAGAGACCAAAAGGGGCGCGGGAGGGAGGGAGGGGTTACTTCCGGTCGCAAGAGCTCACCTCC
>NW_027536465.1:1864567-1940952 GCF_008692635.1 Crocuta crocuta
GTGGAGAGCGACTGCGCACGCGCCGCCCGTCGGGGGCTTCCTCGCGAGCAGGGCTCGCAGCTCCGCCCCCGGCTGCTCTGCGCCCGCCCCACGCTCAAGTCCGAGTCACGAGTTTTCCGTCACCGACGGGGCGGAGAAAACCCCTGTGATTGTCACAGGATATGGCTTTGAAGAGTCCCCGGCTTACCCCGGGCTGGGAGAGATGAAGGTTCCCGGCTTGTTTTTCCAGCGACCAGCACGATCTTCGGGGCGGGGGGCGGCGGGGGCGGCGGTGCTCAGGATACGCCCTGTCCGCGGAGCAGAGGGGGGAAAAGACCGAAAAGCCCGGGTCATCGAAAGGGGCTGAATTCGTCGCTACTTTGAGGGCCCCGTCACCCGCTGCATCCACGGCAGGTCAGGGCTGTGATTTATGGGTCTCGAGGTGATCACGGCGCCTGATTTTTAAAAAGCGAAGGCACGTTCCGGGAGGTTCAACCGGGGTGGTATTTTTTAGGCGCCAGGCGCCCGGGGCAAGTGGAACGGGGGAGCCAGAAAGGGCAGCTCGGACCTGGGTAGCAAGGTCAACGGGGCCGAGGAGGCGCCCAGCCCGGCTGCGCCGCTGTGGGACACCACCTCCTGCGCGGATCGAGCCCAGAAAGGAGTTTATCCGGATTATATATACCTAGGCACCCTGGTTCCCAGAGTCTGGTGGTTTGCCGCCTCTACTGGCACCGTCCGGGCCCTGTCGGCCAGCCCGTTGACCCGTTTAGCTCGCGGAACTCTCTCATTTTCCGTAAGGACTAAACTTGAACCGCGAAGAATTCATCCGTGTGCATTCCGTAACTCCTGTCTCCGCGTGTCTGAAAATGCAGCCTCGCCTAAGGAATGGCATACGGTCAATTAATTCCTCACTTGTTAGTGCGATTGGATTAATCAGAGCTTGAGTCCAGGACGCCTTTGGATTTGGAGACCGGAAGTTCTGAGTGGGAATCGGTGCTTTGTCATTGGCTATCAGATTTGGGGCAAGTTACCTAAACATCTCTGAGCCTTAATTTCTTTGTAAAATGGGTTTAATGATACCTGCCTCACACAATAGTGGTTCAAAGGCATGATGATATTAATGCTACTGATCATGATTGAAGTTGGCCTGGCGCTCTGCTAGGTGCCGTATATGGATTCGCTCATTAAATAATCCTTACTTAGGCCAACCCCATGAGGTAGGTACTATTATTTTCTCTATAAGTGAAGAACCTGAGGATTAGAGATGTTAAGAAATTTGCCCCAAATCACCCAATGGCAAGTGGCAAAGTTGGCAGCTGAGGTGTCTCTGGTTCCAAAGACCCAGTATCTGAGTCACCATGACAATTTAACAAAAACAAATGCTTCTGTGGGCCAGGCATGAACCTTAAAGAAGAGGAACAGGAGGAGGGTAAGAAGATAATTGGTTTCAAGCATGCACTGAAAGTCACGGCAGTACTAGGTAACAGCAAGTCTTCAGAGTGACCAAAGGAATTGGTACTGTATAGACCAGGGGTTGGAAATGATGGCTCTTGGCTGAATCAGGCCAGTTACCTACTTTTGTAAGTGTTGTTAGAAAAGTCACTTTCACTTATTTACATACTGTCTTTGGTTGCTTTAGAGCAACAAAGGCAGAGTTGAGTACTTACAGTGGAGACCCATTTGGCCAGCAAAGCCTGAAAGGTTTACTAACTGGTTCTTTACAGAAAAAGTTTGCTGATCCTTGATGATACAGCTCATGTTTTCTGACCATTGTGTTAGAAATCCGACATTAAGAGGCGCCTGGGTGGCTCAGTTGGTTAAGCATCTGACTGATTTCGGCTTAGGTTGTGATGTCAGTTTCAGTTTCGTGAGTTCAAGCCCTGCATGGGCTCTACGCTGACTGCTTCAAGTTTGCTTGAGATTGTGCCTCTTTCTCTGCTCTTCCCACTCTTGTACTCTCTCTGTCTCTGTCAAAATAAATAAACTTAAAAAAACTAGATATTAAAAAAATACACCTTAGGGCACCTGGATGGCTCAGTGATTTCGGTTCAGGTCATGATCTAACAGTTCATGAGTTCGAGCCCCGCATTGGGCTCCGTGCTAACAGTGTGGAGCCTGCTTGAGATCCTCTCTCTCTCTCAAAATAAACTTAAAAAGATACACCTCTAATTCATGGACTAATTAAGAAAATACAATGGCAAGCAGAAAATATTTAGAACTTAATGATAAACATATAGCTTATCAAGATGTTCAGGATATAGCTAAAGCACTTTATATAAAAAAAAATAGGAAAACCTGAATATTAATGAATCGGATATACTCGAAAGTAGAAAGAAAGAGCAGTAATTAAAGAAACCAGACAAAGTGTCCTCAAGATGATCAACAAAATTACCCATTTTTTCTCAACACCTGTTTGTGAGGGGGTTAATGAGAGTTCCTTTAAGAGAATAATGGATTTTTTAGTTGTGTAATAGATCCATTATTTTTTTAATTAAAAAAATTGTAAATGTTTTTATTTTTGAGAGAGAGAGAAAAAATTGAGTGGAGGAGGGGCAGAGAGAGAAGGAGACACAGAATCTGAAGAAGACTCCAGGGTCTGAGCTATCAGCTGAGCCACCAATGTGCCCCTAGATCCATTATTAAGACGGACAAGATACAAGTTCTTTTCATAAGTGATTCTTCAGAAATGAGGTGTGATGCTTCTGGAGAGTATCCTATGAGTGGATGAAAGAAAAGTGTCTCTTGCATGCTAGGTAGGTAGAAGAGACTTTGACAGATGAGAGAGGACATCAATTAGACAAAGCCACAGAGTTTTCTTTAGCATTGTCTGCCCTTTCTCTGAAAGCTACAAATGACCCATTGTGGTATTCATAGGCTCTGTGTATTCTTTTTTAAAAAATTGTGGTAAAACAAAATTCACTTTCTTGTGAGATTAGTTTTAGAGGGCTTCAGTTTTCATTAAGTCATGTGCAACTCTAAATCCATGTTCTCCGTGTCATGGAGAGGGCTTGCTAAAAAACGCCTACTGCTCAGCCTCCTCCCCAAAGTTTCTGATCCATTAGGTCTGAAGTAGGACCGGAGAATTAATTGCATTTATAGCCAAGTTCCCAGGTGATGCTGATGCTGCTGGTTCTACTTTGAGAACTGTTGCTTTAAGACCTTAAACGAGAGTGCTTGCAAAGTGTGTCATGGAGAAGGAGAAAGTGCTGGGCTGCTCAGAGGGTCATTACTCATGTAGGCCGCAAAGTTGCAGTTCTGTGTTCTTTCTGGAGGCTTAGGAGAGAATCTGTTTCCTTGACTGTTTTTAGCTTCTAGAGGTTGGTTGCATTCCTTGGCTTGTGGCCCCATCCTCTGTTTTCAAAGCTAGCAGTCAAGCATCTTTCAAATCTCCCTCACACCCTCTACTTCTGTTGTTACATTCTTCTCTCCCACCCTCCTGCTTCCTTCTTATAAAGACCCCATGATAACAGTGGGGGCACCTGGGTAATCCCGGATAATCTCCCCATCTGCCCATCACATTGCACAATCACCTTTACTGCATAAACTCACGGGTTCTGGGCATTAGGACATGGACATCTTAGGGCCAGACGGGGGCACTTTACAGCCTACCCCATGTGGTATGTGTGAACCATTGGGGGTATTTAAAATGATTTTTGGGTAGTATAATGAGAAAACATTAAAATCTAAGTATTTTGTATACTACTGACAGGGGAAAAAAAAGAAGGTTTCACTAGGTGAAACCGTGAAAGATCATTAAAAGAATCAAGAATGGGAGAAGATTCAGGTCCATCCTCCTGCTGTGGATCCCAGCGGTGGGGGACGGGGAAGGGCAGCTGAATGCCCACCAGGCCTTGACACTAAGGTTGTGTTGTAGGACCATCCATCTTGTATTAGTAGTGACTGGCTGCCATGTAGAGGTGGGGAAATATGGTAGTTTTCTGAGTTAGACCATGGCGTTGGGAGATGAAAGCAGAAAGCCTGTTTTCTTGCATTTTCCTGTTACTGAAATGCTAAGAGATGTGTGAGCTTACAATTGCATCCATCATTTTCTTTTGATTCTTTGAGCACAGCAGGGCAGGGATGGGGGCACAGGGAACTATTCCCCTTGTCATTTATCTACACAGCTCAGGAAAGGGATGACAAGTCCCTCCTTCCTGAGCCCTTAGTGAGAATAAGTGATGGAAGGCAGAAATGACGTATTTCTCATTCAGCAATTTTATTGTTACTACATCGTTTACTTCAGCACTTAATAGAAATTATTCAAACATTCTGAGTTCTTTCAATCATAAACCAATATAAAGGAAAGGATTCGCAGGGAGCCTGGGTGACTCAGGCGTTTAAGCATCTTACTCTCAGTTTAGGCTCAGGTCATGGTCTCACAGTTCTTGGGTTTGAGCCCCGCATCAGGCTCTGTGCTGATAGTATGGAGCCCGCCTGAGATTCTCTCTCTCTTCTTCTCTTTGTTCCTCCTCTGCTTGTGATTTCTCTCTCTTAGAATGAATGAATGAATGAATGAATGAATTGGCAAAATAAAAAAATGATTCTAGCTACTGATTTATAGGCTATTTCTTCACACACTGTACCTTGAAGGCCCAGATCTTCAAGTACCCTTTAAAATCCCCTTGCTTTTGTTTCCTTTCTTTTTAAATTTAAACAATGTTTTATTTATTTCTGAGAGAGAGAGAGAGAGGCAGCGTGAGCAGGGGAGGGTCAGAGAAAGAGGGAGACAAAGAATCTGAAGCAGGCTCCAGGCTCTGAGCCGGCTGTCAGCACAGAGCCCGATGCAGGGCTCGAACCCACGAACCGCGAGATCATGACCTAAGCGAAAGTCGGACGCTTAACCGACTAAGCCACCCAGGCGCCCCATGAGACATTCTATTAATTATACACAAGCCTGATGGAAAATACAATGATGTTTAAGAACTCAGGCATCTTTGGGCACCTGGGTGGGTGGCTCAAGTCAGTTAAGCATCTGACTCTTGATTTCAGCTAAGGTCATGATTTCATGGTTCATACGATTGAGCCCTTCACCCCGGCTTGGCTGCTGACAGCAGCCTGCTTGGGAGTGTCTCTCCTCTCTGCACCAACCCCCCTCAAAACAAATAAATAAACTATAAAAAGAACTCAGGCACACTTGCTTCTCTCATCCTATGAGCTGACAGTTAAGACAGGACAATTTTGATGAAAGAGATGCCTGCATGATGGTATTTTGGTTTTCTTTTCCTATTGAGCTAGAATACTTATGTAATACACATGACAGTTTGGGCTTTGATGGTTAACTTGGCATGTTGTAGTTATTCAATACGTGTAACAGACCATCTGGATTTAGTGGTTAGAACAACAACACTGATTTAGGTCACTAATGGCACTTTGGGCAGGACACGATGGGAACAGCTTATGGTGGCTCCAGGAAGCATCAGGTGCTACTGCCTGAAGGTGGGGATGACTCAGTGGCTGGTTACTGGAATGCCCCCGACGTTTCACTCCACTCTCCGGCAGTTGGTGCTGTCAGCTGAGACCTCAGCGGGGTTTTCTGCATCTACATGTGGACTTTCCGTGTGGCTTCTCATTTTCTTCACAGCATGGTGGGTTCCAAGAACAAGTGTCCAAGTGCCAGTTGGAAAGCTAGTCCCAATCATGACCTCATCTCTGAAGTGACAGAGCTTCGTTTCTGCTGTAGTTACAGTCCCACCTATGTTCAAGGGGAGGAAAGATGGACCCCACCTCTGGATGGGAAGGGTGTCGGCATCACAATGGGAAGAGCACATGGGAAGGGATATGTCATTGTGATCCTTTAAAAAAAATTTTTTTAATGTTTTATTTCTGAGAGAGAGAGAGAGACAGCATGAGCAGGGGAGGGTCAGAGAGAGAAGGAGACACAGAATCCAAAACAGGCTCCAGGCTCTGAGCTGGCTGTCAGTACAGAGCCCGACTCGGGGCTCAAACTCACGAACAGTGAGATCATGACTTGAGCCCAGGTCGGACCCTTAACCGACTAAGCCACCCAGGGGCCCCATTGTGATCATTTTTAGAAAACACAATCTACCACAGGGGCCAAGGAATAGGAGACAAGGCTTTTGGATAAGAGAGGCTGAGAAACCTCATGAAACAAAAGTCAAATCTTACAGGGTAAGTATTTTTCTCTCCTTAAGAAGCGGTTGCCACCACTACCTGGGTCTATATAATGGTGTGTAACTATGGGACAGAATTAAAGGAGACCTAAGAAGTCTTTATAAAGCTTATAAAATCTTTGGTAAGGACACGCCCTGATTTCCACGGTGGAGTGTAGGTCATGTGCATGTAAAACCCCCCTAAAATGCAGCTTGTCAATGGTTTATTTCAATAATAGGGGGCTATATTATATATCACTGCACATTAAATTACCCCCAATCATAGCAGCTTAAAACTGATATCACTTACTATCTTACAAAGCTTTGGATGGTCAGGAATCTAGGAGGAGCAGCTTAGCTGGGTGATTCTGGCTGAGCGTTTCAGGAAATGCAGTCAGTCTGTCAGCTAGGGCTCCGGTCATCCGAAGGCTTGACTGGGGCTGGAGGGTCTGTGCCCAGGATGGTTCACCCATGTGGCTGTTGGCAAGAGGCCTCAGTTTCTGTCCACACGGACCTCTCCATGGAGTTTCTGGGTTGTTCTCAGAACATGACAACTTCTCCCAGTGTGAGTAATCTGAGGGAGAGGCTGTAGCCACAGTATGTTTTGTGCTTTTATGGCCCAGTCTAAGAAGTCCTATGTATCCCTTCTGCCACATTCTACTTGCTAGAGACAAGTTAACTATGTATAGCCCACCATCAAAGGGAGAAGGATTGGGCTTTGCCTTGTAGAGAAAGAATATCAAAGAACTCGTGGGTGTTTTTTGAAACCACCACAACCTGTTTGAAGGTGAACTCCAAACCCTTTAATTGTAGCAAATTTCTGGAAAGATAAACAGATTCTAATATTATGATGTAAATGATCAAAAATACCAGCGGTACAAATAAGATGGTATCAGTACAGGAATATGCAGACTAATTTCTGGAGCAGAGTCAGCAGCCAAGAAAAAGAACATACTTGTGTGTTTACTATGTGACAAAGATAATAATTCAGTGGGTAAAGGAAACATTTGAAAATTACACTGAAGCAGTTGGTTATTTCAAGATAAAAGTTAAAGCCTTTTAGCACGCCTATAACAGAATACATTCCGTGTAAAATTTTAAACATAAAGCAGCAAGAACAAAATATGGGTGAATGAATATTTGTATAATTGCAGAATAAGATTTCAGAATTTGTTTAGTATAAAAGTGGAAAAGTCACAAAGCAAAAATCTAAATAGTGAATTCTATAATAACATATATATGACATATGTAAACAGTACACATAATACACATATAAAATCACTAATAAACTTTCAAGATATTTTCCTCACATATTATAGGCAAGAAGTTGACATAAAGCACAAAGACTTAGAAATAGATCTTAGGGGCCTGAGTGGCTCAGCTGGTTAAGTATCCTACTTTGGCTTAGGTCATAATCTCATGGGTTCGAGCCCCACATTGGGCTCTGTGCCGACAGTGTGGAGCCTGCTTGGGATTCTCTGTCTGTCTCTCTCTGCCTGTCCTCCACTTTTGCGCTCTCTCTCTCTCAAAATAAATACACTTAAAAAAATAAAAAAAAGTTTTCTTAAAAAAAAATCTTAAAATTCTTTAAGCATCTTAGAAAACCCCACAAAAATTTAAATAGATATAAAATATATAAAAAGGTAAACTTAATTAATTAATAAATATAAACAGGATTCCTTGTAAAACCACCAAATTGACAATAGGGGTGCCTGGGTGGCTCAGTTGATTAAGCATCTTGACTTCAGCTCAGGTCCCGATCTCATGGTTCGTGAGTTCAAGCCCCTCGTTGGGCTCTGTGCTGACAGCTCAGAGCCCGGAGCCTGCTTTGGGTTCTGTCTCTTTTTCTGCCCCTCCCCCACTCATGCTCGCTGTCTCATGCTCTCTCTCTCTCAAAATATAAATAAAATAAACAAAAGAGCAGAACCATAACAACATAGACCGATAAGAAGAGAGAAAAGAAGTTCTCATACCAGTTCTGCCAAATCACCATTAGTCACTTGACCCCTTCTTGAAATTTCCCATTCTGAAAGAGGTGAAGATATTGTTTGTAATGTTGAAGCATCACCAATTATACTTTTTAAAGTGATTATACATTCCAGATATTTATGTATATTATATTCTTATAACTTCGCAACACCGATGGGTCTCAAATTAACATTACCCAAGGGGTGTCTGGGTGGCTCAGTCAGTTACACCTCTGGACTCTTACTTTTGGCTCAGTCATGATCTCAGGGATTGTGACTTGGGGCCTGTACTGACAGTATGGAGCCTGCTTGGGATGCGCTCTTTCTGCCCCTTCCCCACCCATGTTTGCGCTCAAGCTCTCTCAAAATAAATAAACTTAAAAAAATTTCCCAACACTCGGAAAAAAGAAAGGAGAAAAATAAGACTTTATAAGTGGAAACTTGAAGAATTATTTGTGTTCTTAGAGGGAACCTCTGTTAGTTATTCTACAAGTATTTATGGAATGCTGGTATGTGTAAATTTCGGTATATAACTTTGTGTGGGTAATAACAAAGAACTAAGAATATTCTTTGCCATCACTTGAGGGAATTCATCAATTAAGTAAATATGTACTGAGTATCTACTTTAGCTGTTTTAGGCACTGAGGATGGATCAGTGAACAAAACAAAAAACCAAAACAGAACAAAGCTACCTCTCTTATTTTAAGTGATAATGTCTTACTTTTACCAGCTTACACTATAGTTGGGAGCTAGGAATAAGAACTGGGTCCTGAGGAAGTAGTTCCCCAAATGTTTAGTCACCTAGTCCCCGAGATTATCGTTCTCTGAAGAATTACTTACTGCCATTTATATGAGCCCAGAAACTCCCACATTTCCTAGTTCAGTAAATGTCTTTTCACTACCTTATTTAGTGCCTTTCAGCTCCTTGTTCCTCATACTGTAGATCAAGGGGTTCAAGACAGGGGTAACAAAGGTGTAGACAACAGACACCACACAGCCCATTTCTGGTTTGTAGCGAGAGCTGGGGTGTAAATGCATAAGGCTATGGCAGCCATACTGGAGGAGAAGCATGGTCAGATGAGAGGGGCAGGTGGAGGAGGCCTTGTGCCGTCCCTCTGCAGAGCAGATCTTCAAAATGGCACCGCAATGAAGGTGTAGGAGATGGAGATCAGGGAAAAGGAGATGGTAAGGATGATGACGCTGACAATGAAGATCATGGCTTTTTGTATTTGAGTGTCTCCACAGGCCAACCGTAAGATCGGGAAGACATCACAATAGAAGTGAGTGATTCTGTCGTGGCCACAAAATGGCAGGTGGAAAATTAGAGCTGTTAAGTTGTAAGGCTAGAGTGAAACCAAGGACCAGAGCTCCCATAGCCAGCTGGGATCTCATGCTGAGGGTGTAATGCAAGGAATCCCAAATAGCTACAAACCGATCATAAGCCATGATCCCCAAGAAGAAACAGCACTACCCAGGAAGACAAAGAACACCTGTGTGCCACAGCCAGTGAAAGAGATGGCTCTTTTCCCCATGGTCAGGAGGTTGGCCAAAGTGGGAGGGGCAACAGTGGAAGAGTAAAAGATCTCCAGAACTGCCGGATTATCCAGAAAGAAATATGTGGGAGTGTGGAGTGAACATTCTGTCCAAACAGTGAGAACGACCATGGTATTACCAATGAGACTGCCAATATACATTAGCAGGAAAGCCACAAAAATAAATATTTGTGTCTCCAGGATGGGTGAAAATGGGTGAGAGTGGAACTGGATTTCTATGGTTTGGTTTTTGTCCTCCATAAAAGTGGCACATCAGGTTTTCTAGGACAAAAGAAAAATTATGTTAGGAAAGAAAGGGCTTTGTGCTTCAAGATCAAGGTAATGATGCTGGTTTAGCACCTATTGCTTTAATAATCTTGAAGATAGGTTTATGTAGGGCAGGTCACTCTCTATTCTTGTTTGTGTTTACCAGCTCATATTTTTAAGAGACTTGGCTCAGATTAACTATAAAACTTATCACTATGAATAAGAGCCAAGTTAATTTGCCCCATGTGACAAATGAACTCAGGACTTTGACTTCACTTTCATTTTGCAAGAACCAGCTGAACTTATAACCCCTGATCCTCTGAACATACATGCGGCCTAGCAATAATATGCTGGCCATCAAATATGAAGTCATTATGATCTCGAGTCCAAGTCCTACAATATACATTGGGATCATATTGTCCCATAGAAAAGATGCTCCATGGCTCTCTAAAGGGTTATCTTCCTAGATAGAAAAAGAGGTCACCTTATGCCAATTCAGCAACAATATGTATGATGACTCCATCACTGCTTTGTGGTTGCAGAAAAAACTCAGCCCCTTAGTGCATTGGCCCTTAAATGTAGACTTTTATAAACTTTCTCTGCGTTTTTCTAAATTTTTAAAAAATATTTATTTTTGAGAGAGAGACAGACTGCAAGCAGGAGAGGGGCAGAGAGGGAAACAGAATCCAAAGCAGGCTTCAGACTCTGAACTGTGGGCACAGAGCCCAACACAGGGCTCGTGGGGCTCAAACTCATTAACTGCGAGATCATGACCTGAGTGAAGCCGGGCACTTAACCAACTGAGCCACGCAGGTACTCCACTTTCTTTGTGTTTTTAACCAAGAGACAAGTACAGCAGTTTTAGAAACAGGATCGATATGGACATCTCGCTTTGGAAAGTTTATAAAAATTCTTCCCCCATGACATCTGGACAATGGCCGTGTTCTTGCAAATGGTAGAAAATGTATCAAGTACAATATGTTGTACACCTTTCTAAAACTTTTATTCCATTTGTGTGATAATTTGTTTTGTGAATGTCTTATTTATCATAGATGTACAATCTTTTGCTGGATAAGGACTATAACTTATTCCTTTCCCTCTAATGCGTAATATGGTGACCACTAAATGTTTGTTGAACGGATAAATGAATATGTTTTTCACATCCTGGGTAGGTTTTCATTTTGGCAGAGCATATAGTCTTGTAAAGTGTGACTTAAGCGTTCATGGAAGGAAAGCATTCCTCTTACAAGCCTGGTACAGCTTAGTTCCTTCATGTTTAGAAAACACTGGGGATGCCTAGGTGGCTCAATGGGTTGAGCGTCTGTCATCGGCTTAGGTCATGATCTCACGGTCTGTGAGTTTGGACCCCGTGTCAGGCTCTGTGATGACAGCTCAGAGCCTGGAGCCTGCTTCAGATTCTGTCTGTCTCTCTCTCTCTGTCCCCCCCACCCCCCGCCCGCCACTCATGCTCTCTCTCTCAAAAAAAAACAAAAAAACACTGCCACTGAAAACTTGCCCATCCTATTAGTACTTATTATTTTGACTTCAAGTAATTCAGTGCTCAAATCTCAAACTGTTTTCCTATATGAGGAAAAGAATCTTCTCTCTCCATCTCCCTGAATCTCTGTCTGAAGATTAGGCTGACGTGCATTTCTGGTCTGGGCATTACCCTGCTCTGGGCCTCACCACTAAGCACGACTAAGCACTGAAGGGAGAGTTTCCTCCAGACTGTTGGGAGTAGATTGGACTAGAATAGACTTTCCAAAAGAAACTAGAGCATTTAAAACAGCCAGGGTCTTGTTTCAGCTGTTTTGTGGCTACTACCACACCCAGAAACACACCCTCTACCCAGCAGTCACCACCTACAAAGTCATCCAGACTCCCATGGCTTTTAAATTACTGCTTAGATCTGGGTCAGGCTCTTTCCTCCAGGAAAGAAGGTTAGACATTTACCAAAGGGATAGGACTTGAAGGACCTTATAAAGACCCTCATTCATATACTTATTTTTTTTCCTTATAAAATGAAAAATTAATGCAGCTAAAATGAAACTGTGAGCTATGATGGATGAGGATGGGAATGTAAATTAAGAGGGCCAGTTATAATACCATTGTTTCAGTCAATAGTACCTTATCTGATTTTATTTGCCAGAATCAGCTCCACGTCTCTTTCAGGCCCTGGACAAGGGGAACATTTTAGAGCACTGTGCAAGTGGGAGGAGAGAGTGACATAACTTGGGCATAGCCTTAAAGAATGACGAAAGAATTCTTGAAGACGTCTTTGGTGCAAAAAGGTGATTTTATTGAAGCACGGGGACAGGACCTGTGGGCAGGAAGAGCGGCCATGGGACCATGAGGAGAGACTGGTTATATACTATGGGGTTGGGGAAGGTAAAGTCCAGAGGAAGTTTCCAGTGAGATTTTCGTATGCTAAAGAAGACTCCCAAGATAGTGGAGGCCTGGCTGTTGTCAAGCTAAGGTTTTTCCCTCTAGCAAAGCATTAACATTAAGACAGAAGTTTCAGGAGAAAAGTTTTACTCTGCCAGCCTCAAGTATTTGTCAATGGGCTCTGGATTATAAGGAAATTTAGTTCTGCACTATGGAGGGGTCTTGGAAACTTAGCCCTGCGGGACTATGATCTCTATCAGTTAACCATTTGTTTACCCCTTTCCTTTGTTCTTGGGCAGCCAGGAGTGCCCGAGGAATATCACACACATCCCACCTGGTGGTGGCGGCGGTGGGGTGGTGTTTGTGGCTTGTCAGATTGCCTTATGCTCCCTCATCAGTTGTCAGATGTTTTTCTGCTCTGAACCAAATTGGAAATTGTTCAATGCACAGTAAAACTGTTTTGACCCCCTTCGTCTGTCTTCACTTGGACTAAATCGTGAGAAAAAGGACCCATGATAAATAGTAGGTCTACAAGTCACTGGTTATCTGAGAAGAAAGTCAAAACTTAGAATTTTCCTGGTGCTGCCAGTCTTCCTGTATATACGAGACTTGCAGATGTTACAAGAGACAGAACAGAATATTTATTATTCTAAGGGATAATTAGAATCATTTTGTTATTATCAAGAACTCTGGTGGTGTAGCTCCTTTACTATAATCTGCATCTTCACAGTTGGCTCTTAAACAGAGGTAGGGAATCCGACACCCTAAAGGCAGCTAACAGGATGCTGGAGTTGGCTGAGAACTTACCTTCTTCTGTGAAGGAGGAGCTATCTTCTAATCCAAGTGTTATTTCTGAAGATTTCCCTCAGTCCTCAAGCCTTTACAACTTCTGCAGAGATCTTTGGGATCAACGTCCTGGTGTCCCTAGATCCCTGTCCGCAAACAAGTGCCAGCTCCTGGCACACGCCTAGTCACTGCTGCTCCTTTCCAGAAGTCACACTCACCTCCGGGGGTTTCTGTCATGGCACAGCAGTCTCCCACCTGGCCAAGTTTTAGCTGAAATGAGGCATTCATCCCTCCATCCCTCGGAGCCTGGTTCCTGGGAGGATTCCACCATCCCTGAGTCAAGTTTCATCTCCAACAATGCTTTATAGCCCTTGGAAATTCAAAGCAAGAAAAACAAACAATCTTTATCAGCCACTGTTTGGTAGCTTTTAAACAGTAGATTTACTTTTCATTAGTAGTTTGCCTGGATGAAGTCATCTCCTTACTCTGTTGTTTTAAAAATAGTTCTTGGGCTGCGGGTTTTGGGGTGGGTCCCTGGGTGGTTCAGTGAGCGAAGCATCTGGCTTTTGGGCTCAGGTCTTGAGCTCACAAGTTTGTGAATTTGAGCCCCACATCTCTGCTGTCAGCAAGGGCCCTCTGTCTCCCTCTTTCTCAGTACCCCCTGCTTCACTCTCTCTCTCTCTCTCAAAAACATTAAAAAAAAGTAAAAATATTTTTCTGGATGTTGTTTTCTTGGATGTTATTTTCAATGATAGTGTCCTTAAGCCAAAAAGCAACAATCAGAATAGTCTCTCTTCTGGAGTAAGATCACTGGTGTCATTTTCATAAAGAAAAAAAAACCCCATCTAGATAAAGAGCTGAGTAATTGAGCCAAACATCTGATTCTTATTATTTTGTATTGAAGTGTAATTAACAGACGGTGTTATATCAGTTTTGGGGATACAACACATTGATTCGACAAATCCATACATTACTCCGTGCACACCATGGTACGTACAGCCACTGGCTGTCACCATGCAGCATTATTACAATCTTATTGACTATATTCTCTCTGCTATGCTGTACTTTTCATCTCTGAAACACTTGATTATTTTGAGGCCAGACCCTTGAAATTTTGTAAGATGAAGGCAAAATCTTGGATTAACAGCATATTTCATTGCTGTTCATATATTCATATATTCTAAAGGCATACCTCTAGGCTATTTCTTTAAACTTCTGAAATCGGTGTTATTTCTTCTCTCATAAAGTGGTTTGGTATCACTACCAATTATTTTCAAGAGACTTGAAATTTTTCTTTATGAAAGAAGGGGGAACGTTGGGAGAAAAAGAGGTGAGTATATCTTTGTGGATTTAAAAACATACTCGTTTAAAAATAATGTAAAGTATATGTGGGGCGCCTGGGTGGCTCAGTCAGTTTGGCGTCGGGCTCTGTGCTGGCAGCTCAGAGCCTGGAGCCTGCTTCGGATTCTGTGTCTCCCTCTCTCTCTGCCCTTCCCCCACTCATGCTCTGTTTCTGTCTCAATAATAAACGTTAAAGAAAAAAAAATAAAGCATATGTAAAATATGCATATAGCACAATATGCAATGGTTTTTAAGTGCTCTTGCATTAGCCTTTTATTCTTACGCTATGTTGTGAGGTTGAGATGGTCATTCTATTTCCCCTTTACAGGTGGGTCAGCAGAAGCTTACCTAGGCTAAGTAATGGTTAGTGCCTGAGCTATGACTAAAAGCCAGATTTCAAGATATAAAGTCCTTTTTCTTTTATTATATTAGGCTGACTTTAGTATTATTATTATTGTGGCTGTATTATTGTGTTTGGTTGTGTATTGTGTATTGATTGTGTATTGTGTATTATTGTGTATTGATTGTGTATTGATTTAATTTTGTTAAAATTTCTTTCTAGTAACCTTTTCCCTTTCTACCCTTTGTCTTTTTTTATTTTATTTCTCTTGATCATATAACCTTTAGAAAAAAATCATTTTCATGGTCATTTGGCTTATAAATCTTCTCTGAATTACAAAGAAGTGTTTCCTTTTCAAGTTAATAAGTCAAGCTTAGGACATTATTTGTTTTTCAGCACAATCAGAACAAGCATGAATTCTGTATAAAGCATACAGGTCAAATTATTGAAGTTAAGTAACAGGAACTTTTTTTTTTTTGGTATAAGGTTTATTTATTTTGAGAGAGAGAGCATGTGAGCAGGGGAGGGCCAGAGAGAGGAGAAAGAAAGAATCCGAAGCAGGCTCCACAGGGCAATGCCCGCACACAGCCCTATGCAGGGATCGAACTCACAAACCTTAAGATCAAAACCTAAGCCGAAATCCAGGTCAGATGCTTAAATGACTGAACCACCTAGGCACCCCCTGGAAAATCTGAATATTTAATTACAGTAAATAGGAACTGAAAGTTAGGATATACTAATTTTTTAATTGTTTTTTATTTATTTATTATAATTGGAGTGTAGTTGACACATATTAGTTTCAGATGTGTAACATAATGATTTAATTGTTACATATTTTATAAAATGCTCATCACAGTAAGGGCAGTTACCATCTGTCACCATACAAACTTATTGCGACATTATTGACCGTATTTCCTATCCTGTGCTTTTCATCCCCGTGACTTATTTATTTTATAACTGGAAGTTTGTACCTCTTAATTCTCTTTACCTATTTTGTCTACCCCTCTCCCCCCACCTCCACTCTCCTCTGGTAACCACCAGTCTGACCTCTGTGTTTATGAGGCTGTTTCTCTTCTTGTTGTCGTCTGTGTGTTTATTTGTTTTGTTGTTTTATATTCTCTATATAAGTGAAATCGTATGGAATTTGTCTTAATAATTCCTTACAAAATATTTGTACATCTTGCTTTCATGGAAATGAAATTTTTATGAGTATTTCAAACTTACTAGTTCTAATAGCTCTTTTTTATAGAAGCCATCACTAGATTTGATGGTCATCTTTCTCATGCCATTGCAGACCTTAAGTTTTTCATGAATATTAACTTTGGGAAGCTGTGTTCTTCACTAGCAACTGATATTGGCAAATTTAAAAATGAGAGTTAAAAAAAATCCTGAGAAATAGATAGTATTTGAAAATGTGCCTAGTGAAGTATTAGTGTTAAATATATTGTACAATTAAAACAAGAATCTCATACTAGAGCTTAAGGTTTAAGCTTTAGGGTTTTTTTTTTTTGGTATATATTTTTTGTAATGTTTATTTTTGAGAGAGAGAGACAGAGCACAGGAGGGGAGGGGCAAAGACAGAGGGAGACAAAGAATCTGAAGCAATATCCAGGCTCTGAGCTGGCAGCACAGAGCCCAACGCAGGGCTAGAACTCATGAACTGCGAGATCATGACCTGAGCTGAAGTTTGACACTTCCAACTGAGCCAGCCAGGTGCCCCTTGTATAGTTGGGTTTTTCTTTTTTTTAAGTTTATTAGAGAGAGAGAGAGAGAGAGAGGCTGGGGAAGGGGCAGAGAGACCTTCCAAGGAGACCCCCACTTGGGACTCAAACTCATAAACCGTGAGGTCCTGACCTGAGCCGAAACCAAGAAGTGGGAGGCTTAAACAACAGAGCCACTCAGGCACACCTTTTTAAGGTTTTTAATTCTTTTTAATTCTTTAATTCTTTTTAATTCTTTAATTCACTGATTTTATATCAACAGCACACTCCTTATTGTGTCCATCACTCAATTCCAACAATAGTTTTACATATTACATTTACATTTTACAGTAGCTCACTTTCTTCATTATTCTTTAAATTACACCTGTCAACTAGGATACTGAAAAGACCACAAAATTCTCTCAGTACTTAAACCTCTCTTTAAAAGATAATATTGCTGTTTTCAGTAGAGAAAAACAATAAATTGATTTGAAACTACATTTTAGATAAGAGATGAGCTGATTGGGGGATTAACAATTCACAGTTGAAATGAAATGTTCCTCCTGGTTTTCTTTTGTTTTCTTTTTTCCTTTTAATTTTCTGGATTGGAGAAGTTGCCACCATGTTCAGAGACTCTGAAAAATTTACTTGGCATCAGTGTATATATTTTGTAAATGTCACTGATTCCTTTTTTTTTTTTTTGAAACAATTTGTTGGTCTCTTTGATTGCTTCCAAGGGCATTTTGTACAATGAATTTTGGTGCCTGCATTATATTGCTTAAAAGGTTAATTTACATAAAATATGCCAAATTATAACTTGGAAAAGTAAATTTAGAAGATATTTTCCGAAATATATCTTTGGCTTGCATTCTAGAAACTATATCCTTTTTTATATCATCAGCAATTTTCTTTTTTTTAAAATTTGTTTGTTTGAATTCAAGTTAGTTAAAAGTTTTTTTAATGTTTATTTTGAGATAGAGAGAGAGAGAGAGCAGGGAGGGCGAATCCCAAGCAGGCTCTACGAGGAGCTCAAACTCATGAACTGTGAGATCACGACCTGAACAAAATCAAAAGTCAGATGCTTAACCAACTGAGCCACCCAGGCGCTCTAATCAGCAGTTTACTATAGTGCATGGTATATTCTGGTTTTAGATGCATGACAGTAAACTTAACTTTTCTATTCTGTATTTGACAACAGCTCCAAATTTATATTTGGTAAATATGTCTTATATTTGTTTTAGGATTTTGTTGGGATTGAAAAATTGTTGTATATCTCTTGGGTGATATAAAAGCTCATTGGCATGAAAAATGAATTTTGCTACTGTGTTCATAATAAAATGGTCTAGCATGTTCTAGATGATCTTCTGTTTCAATCTATTATATATTTCATACAAATTGGTGCCACTGTCATGTGTCTCATTCACTCAAATTATTTGTATCTGGATTAAGCTCCTTTTGGCAGACAAAACCCCCCCCCCCCAAAACCCTAATGTGCACTTAATGCTTATGGTACAATCTCTGTTATATGGTAGGTCCTTAAAAAACAGTGTCTTGGAGTGCCTGGGTGGCTCAGTCGGTTAGGCATCCAACTTTGGCTCAGGTCATGATCTTGCGGTTCATGAGTTCAAGCCCCACATCAGTGTCTGTGCTGACTGCTTCGAGCCTGGAACCTGCTTCAGATTCTGTGACTCCCTCTCTCTCTGCCCCTCCCTCACTTGCAGTCTCTCTCTCTTTATCTCTCTCTCAAAAATAAATATTTAAAAAATTAAAAAATAAAACCCAGTGTCTCTAATTGTCCAAGTATGAAATCTCTCCATGTTTTGATTATATATATATTTATTTATTTATATATATATTTATTTATATATTTATATATTTATATATATATAAAGCTTATTTATTTTTGAGAGGGAAAGAGTGCATGGGAGAGGGACAGAGAGAGAGAATCCCAAGCAGGTTCCACACTGTCAGCTTGGAGCCCAATGTGGGGCTCCAAACCATGAACTGTGAGATCATGACCTGAGCCAAAGTTGGTTGCTTAACTGACTGAGCCACCCAGGTGCCCTGATTTATTATATATTAAAAAATGCTTTATGTTATTTTTCTGCTCTGTGGCCCACTTTATACTATTATTTAAAAACGAAATCCCTGTTTGCCGTTCACGACCTTCTCTCAGTACATTTTTTTCTTCTTAAATTCCATTTGATTTTCTAGCACTATCTCAATTTTACTCTGGGTTCTAATCAGGCCATTTTCCATCTCCACGCCTTTGCTCATCTCATGTCATTGTACTAGACATCCTAGGGCATTTTGCTGTCAAACCCCAACCCTTCCTAAAATTCTGCTTAAAGAAGTATTTTCTCCATGAATCCTCTCCTAATAGCATCTTTAGGAACAGGATCTTTAAACTTTCTTAGTTCTTTATGCAAACCTTGTTTATGACATTGTCTTCTAGGCAACTGTGTATTAAGAAATTGTTAGACTACATATCTGATTAAGGGCAGATACAATGATGAATTTATTTGTATTTATTTATTATTTTTTATTCTCAAGTTAGTTAACAGTGTAGTCTTAGCTTCAGGAGTAGAACCCAGTGATTCATCACTTATGTATGACACCTAGTGCTCATCCCCCCAAAATGCCCTCCTTAATGCCCATCACCCATTTAACCCTCCCTCTCCACCCTACATCCCCATCAACCCTCAGTTTGTTTTCTGTATTTAAGAGTCTCTTATGATTTGCCTCCCTTTCTGTTTTTATCTTACTTTTCCTTTCCCTTCCCCTATGTTTATCTGTTAAGTTTCTCAAATTCTGCATATGAGTGAAATGATATGATATCTGTCTTTCTCTGACTGACTTATTTCACTTAGCACAATACCCTCCAGTTCCACCCACATTGTTGCAAATGGCAAGACTTCATTCTTTTACATCACTGAGTAGTATTCCATTGTATGTATGTATATATATATATACACACACCACATCTTCTTAATCCATTCATCAGTTGAGGGACATTTGGGCTCTTTCCATACTTTGGCTACTGTTGGTAGTGCTGCTATAAACATTGGGGCACATGTGCCCATTCAAATCAGCATTTTGGTATCCTTTGGATAAATTCCTAGTAGTGCAATTGCTGGGCTATAGGGTAATTTTTAATTTTCTGAGGAAACTCCACACTGTTTTCCAGGGTGGCTGCACTAGCTGGTGAATTTTTTAAAAAATTCTACATATGTAGTTAGTCACTCAATAGCTATTTGTTAACTTAAATCTATCTTCTTGGGCACATAAATGATGAGACATCAAAGATCTGGTGATATGAGAAGAACTACTTTAGGCGGGAAAGCCTTGCTCATTCATGGGACTCAATCAATTTTTGTTCAACAAGGATTTGTTTTGAGTGTTCACTTTGTGCCAGAAGATGTATTAGTATTTAAGTTTGCAACTGACCTGAGAAGAAGAAACGGTAAAAAGGAACCTACAGGAAGGGTCCTCCCAAAGGAGCAAAACTTTGAAACAGAATGAGGACTGCTCTTGGTGACACAAGAGATTTTAAAAGAAACTTCCAGGAAAATGGCATTAGTTAATGAGAGCATAAGAGACAACAGGAAAATCTTGGAAGACTAGGTATAGATGCTGTAGAAGAGAGAAAGATGAATGTGTCACATTACAGTAGGGATTAGAACAACCTGAAAATTGGATAGTGACTTTATTTTAGGCAAATTGGACAAATCAGCATTAAGAATTAGACTTCCTGGAGTCCAGAGCCATTGAAGCTACCAGGAGAGAGAAAAGTTTAGGTGAATATAAAATTGCCAAAAGCCATAAGGAATAAATACTGCATTTTCTCCAGGAGACCAGGAACCAGGGGACAGAGCTGTTGCAGAATTTAAGTGAAGACTGAGGTCGCAATAGATGGCCGTGGGTTTCATCTCTAAACCAAAATAAGATGCGTTTTGCAGGGAGTGACTAAGATTACCTCCAAATGTAAGCATCCTGCCAATCCTGATATATCTCACGATAAAGAAGAAACTTAGTGCAATGTCTACTTTTTGTCTTCAAAAGGAGATTTTAAAAAAGCAACTGAACTTGAATACTCCACAAGTTGTATCTACCAAGTCAATCTGTGGTTTGAGTTTATTTACCATAAAATAAGAATGATAAACTTATAAAACCTCTACCTTTTTAGCTTTGAGAACAGGAAATGTAAAGATACAGGAACTTTCTGAGAGAGAGAGAGAGAGAGAGAGAGAGAGAGAGAAAGGAAGGAAGAAAAGCTTTATTTTGTGAGATCCCAGGATGTAAAACAAAAACCGGCAAGAAGAAATTATAGAGAGATAGCTTTTAGTTCTATAAGGAAAGAATATCTTCATCAGTTCTGGTTCTGGGTAGAATGGAGTCCGCACAATCTATCCTGTCCCTCCCACTGAATGCAGCTATAAAACGTGAGCAGAAAGGAAGGAACAGCCAGTTGAAGACTCTGAAAAGCAAATAGTAACAGTTTGGGAAATAAGGCCAGAATTAGAAGTACCGTTGAACTGATGGTTGGTTCACCTCTTTTTGTTCTTTCTCCCGCACCCCTGGCCTGGACTCAAGAGAGCCTGAAGCCCAGAAGTGGGCACTGGCATGGACAGAAAAGGCTCTCAGAGGAAGCACCTAGTTCAGACTGAGAAAGGGATCTCCTGCTAGTGACAATGGCAGCAGTGGGATCCACAGGCACCTAAAACTCAGGGGGAGGGTACCTTTCTCTCCAATCAAAGAATTTGTCTCTAGAAGGTAGCGTGAGCCCCTGGTGGGTTTTTCCTCTCCCGTCTTCCTGCTATTTGGTCTCGGACCTGGGTGCAGTCCAGGGAAACTCCCTTCAGAGTAGGTAAATAAAGCCTCAGCCTTCTGACCAAACAAGAGAATGCAGGGAACTGGAAAGTACCAGGGAGATATTGCAGAGGGAGGAGCTCCAGAAAGTGACCCGATAAAGTGGTTTATGAATTCCTGGGCTCACCCCTGAGTCAGAGATGGATGGAAAGAATTCCAAACAACATACTGAAGACTCTGAGAGTGCAACTAAGAGATAAACCACTTTCCAAGTGCCAGACTGGCCCCTGGGTAGAACACAGGTGGAACATATCTGAATATCACATCAAAAGCTTTGAAAATGGAACCGACATTGAAATCACAATATAAAAAGGGTGGTGGTGGCGGTAAAAGAATTTCCAACACATTGAATCCAATAACCAGAGAAATTACTAAAACTAGTGTTGATAGTAGCCCTGCCAACTCTAGTATTTGGAAGAGAACAAGGGTGGGGAATAGATGGTAAAGATCTGGGGACCACTGCGAAATGTTGATCCCTTCCCAACTGGACTACTTTCTAGAGCAGTGGATGTTAAGCTTTATTATGTGCCAAAGCCACATGGAAGGCTTGTTAAAACTCAGATTGCTGGACCCCACCTTCTCCTACTTCTGATTGAGTGGATCTGTGGTGGGGCCTGAGAATTTGCATTTGTAATGGGTTTGCAGGTGATGTGGATGCTCCTGATCCTGGGACCTGCGCTTTAAGGATCACTGTCGTAAAGTAGCATGGCAGAGGAGCCAACTTGCTTCCAAGTGCATATGATTACTTGAATAATTGAGAAGCTAGCCAGGATCCTCTGTGACTTAACATTTTTGTCTAGCAATTGTGTGTTAGATATTAAACACACACACACACACACACACACTCACACACACACACACACACACACACAATTTGTCCCTAACCCTAATCTCCAGGAACAGCTACTTCTTCTACTTCCCTTTCTACTTCTTCATCTCCCCTTCCTCCATCCTTCCCATCCTCACTCCTCATTCTTTTTCCATTTCTTTCTGTAGCAACTATTGTGTTAGCTATTGAAAAAAAAAATACATAATTTTCCTGACTTCCGGCAACAACACGAACTCCTCTTTCTTTGCTTTGCCCTCCCTCTTCCTCTTTCCCTTTCTTCTCCTCCCTCTGTCCCTACTTTTCCTCCCTCCTTGTTTTGGCTACAATAACAAAACATGGTTGGAATTTTCACCAGAACAATGAGAATTCTCATCAGAATGATGACTCAGAAGAAGCTCCAGAATTTTTCTTCCAGTTGTTCCTCACAAGTTGTTGCAACATTGGACACTGGATTCCACAGGCTCATAGACACTCAAATGCCTTTTGCCTCATTTCATCATTGGCCAACTATTCCTGAGTTTTCCAGATGAATAATGGATTTACCAGTGGGATTCAATGATTCATTTACAATTTTTGTGAACTGAACACACAGGGTATATACATAGAGCAATCTCTAGAAAATCAAACTGAAAGACCCTTTATTTGCAATGAAGCCCACCACCTTAACAATGGATACTCTTACTGTAATTTTTTGGTCTTTAGGATTTGGGCAGAAAGAGACAGAACCCAAGAAAGGTAACAGTACTAGTTTTATCAAGCCCTGGAAAAATACAAAAGCATCTTTTTGAATGTCAAGAAAGAAAACAAAAACTGTATTTACAGTCTTTCTGATATCAAGAAATGAAGAATGGGTTTGTTTAAATTCTTTTCATAATTTTCCTTTTCTGAAAAATATAATAAATAATATTTTTTAAATAATTTATTTAATTTATTATATAATATAATAAAACTGTTCAACCTCCCTACATAAACAGCATCATAACATTATATCTGAATTTAATGACCAGAGGTAGTGGAGAAGCTTTATATAAAAAAAAAGTCCTTTATTTATATTATTTAATGTTTTAATGTTTATTTTTGAGAGAGAGAGAAAGAGAGAGCACGCAAGCAGGGGAGGGACAGAGAGAGAGGGAGACACAGAATCCAAAGCAGACTTCTGAGCTGTCAGCACAGAGCCTGATGTGGGACCTGAACTCACAAATAGTGAGATCATGACCTGAGCTGAAGTCGGACACTCAACCAACTGAGCCGCCCATGTCCCCCCTTTATTTGTATTATTGAAAAACTGAAAATATCTAAAATGTTCAGTTTTGGGGGGAGTTGTTTGACTATATTAAACAGCTATTGCTGCAAAAACATTGTATAACACACTAATCCCAAACCTAGTGACTTATAAGTGTCTATGTAATTACTTTCTTGTAGCTTACCTGGTTCATACAGGGTGATTGTATGTCTGCTTTGGGCTACAGGTTGGCTAAGCTTGGATCCAGGCTTCAGACTGTGTTCAGGTCCACCACACACATCTTGTTTTGGGATTGAAGGGTCACCTGCTTTGTGGATCACGCTGTTCTCACTGTGATACAGGAAGGTGAGGAAATTAGTCAAACTAAGGAGTCATCTCTGACATCTATGCACTATCATGTCCACTAAAATTCCATTGGTGAGAGTCACGTGACCAAGACCAACATCAATGGAGCCAGCCAGTTTACTACAGTTACAAGGCAGAGGGAGAGAGGAAAGAATGAATACAACAATCTGAATCTACCACACTTTTGGAGTCACATGATGAGATGTTTTTCTTTTGTAAAAAACTTATTTTTGTGGGTAATGTAAAATATCAAAGGATCTAGAACAGTGCAATGAACCCCCATGTATATCTATTACTCAGCTTCAACAATTGTTGACTCCTGGCCACCTTTCTTTCATCTGTATTTCCATTCACTCCCTTGATTGGATTATTTTGCCTTCTGGATATCACACTTTAGGACCTTTCTCTGAGATAATTTTTTTAAAAAAGCATAGCCACAATTCCTTGAACAAATAATTGTAAAAGAGCATGATAGAAATAAAAATCCTAGAAGAGAGCACAGGTAGTAATTTCTCTGACATTGGCTGTAGTAGCATTTTTCTAGATATGTCTCCTAAGACAAGGGAAACAAAGGCAAAAATAAATTTGTGGAACTACATCAAAATAAAAAACTTCTGCACAAGAAAGGAAACAATCAACAAAACAAAAAGACAACCTCCTGAATGAGAGAAGACATTTGCAAATGACATATCCCAGAAGGGGTTAGTATCCAAAATATAAAAAACTTATACAACTCAACACACACACACACACACACACACACACACACACAAATAAGCAGAAAACATGAAGAGACACTTCCCCAAAGAAGACACATAGATGGCCAAAAGACACGTGAAAAGATGCTTAATATCATTTATCATCAGGGAAATGCAGATCACACCAGAATGAGATATCACCTCATACGTGTCAGATGGTTAAAATAAAAAATACAAGAAACAAGTATTGGCCAAGATGTGGAGAAAAAGGAACTCTTGTTTATCTTGGTGGGAATGAAAACTGGAGCAGCCACTCTGGAAAACAGTATAGAGGTTCCTCAAAAAATTAAAAATAGGATTAGCATATGATCTAGTAATTCCACTACTGGGTATTTACCCAGAGAATATGATAAGACTAATTTAAAAAGATACATGCACCCCTATGTTTAGTGCAGCATTATTTACAATCACCAAATTATGGAAGCAGCCCAAGTGTCCTTCAATAGATGAATGGATAAAGAAGATGTGATATATATAGACAATGGAATATTATTCACCATAAAGAAGAATGAAATCTTGCCATTTGCAACAACATGAATGGATCTAGAGGGTATAATGTTAAGTATAAGTCAATCAGAGAAAGACAAATACCATATAACTTCACTTATATGTGGAATTTAAGAAACAAAATAAATGAACAAAGGAAAAAAGAGACAAACAAAAACAATCCCCAAAATTAAAAAAAAGGAACATGTTAGAATCTTATCAAAAAATCTTATTAAAAACTCTGACTGTGAAAGGTTTATAATGACATAGGAAACGAATATGACTTTTAGTGAAAAATGATAATGTATAATTACAAGTATGTTAAAGATATGCTGTACAAGAGATCAAGTGGAAATTTAACAAAGTGTTGTTAACAGTTGTTTTTTAGTGCTGAGAATAAAGGTGATTTTTAAGGACATTTTATTTTTAACCATTTAAACACTGTAATAACTATGGATGACTTTTATAATGACAATAATGTCACATTTAAATTTACATGCACTTAGGTTGCTGGGCAAGCCAGGTTACTTGTCTGGATAAGCAGTCTGCCTTGATAGCCCTATTATTAGTTTACTGAAAACGAAGCATAAAAAATTCAAAAGAGCAGCATACTTGCCGTCAGAAGACTGTGGGCAAGTCACTCAAACTCTGGTGAACTCTTCATTTGCCAAATGAAGGTAATATAATGACAAACTAGGAACATTTTGATCTTGAGGATCAAGTACATGTGAAGACATTCTGTAAATGGAAATTCACTATACTTTAAAAAAATCTTAGGGGCGCCTGGGTGCCTCAGTCAGTTGAGGATCTGACTCTTGATTTCGGCTCAGGTCATGATCCCAGGGTTGTGGGATTGAGCCCCACTTCAGGGGCTGAATGTGGAGCCTGCTTAAGATTCTCTCTCTCTCTCTCTCTCCTTCCCTCTGCTCCTCTCCCCCACTCATGCACACACTCTCTCTCTAAAAGAAAAAAAAAAAAGGAAAATATTGCTATTTCTGAGCCCAAATTCCTAGCTAGAACATGAAGATTGATAGCCATAAATAGCATGTTCTAGACACCAGGCTGTGGGAAACTGTTGTATATTTTTTAATGTTTATTTGTTTTTGAGAGAGAGAGAGAAAGAGCATGAGTGGGGGAGGTGCAGAGACAGAGGGCAACAGAGGATCCAAAGCAGGCTTGATTTGGTCTGACAGCAGAGAGCCTGATGTGGGGCTGGCACTCACAAAAAACTCAGAGCTGGGAGATCATGACCTGAGCTGAAGTCAAACACTTGACCGACTGAGCCACCCAAGTGCCCCAGGAAATTATTGTGTCTTCAGTTCCATGTGGTCAGTCAAAAAGAGTATTTGGCTGAGAACGAGGTTGGTCTGGGTTCTAGGTCTGGTGTTTCCACTACTGGTCTCATAACCCTACGAGTGTCCTTCCTACCTTTTTTTTTTTTTTTTTTTGCAAAAATTAGGAGGTCATGTTAGATGGTCTTTAAAGGACCTCAATATATCACAAATAATTGGTGGCAAATGACGCATACAAAACTTAGGAACTAAAAAGTAATTTTTCGCAGAAGGCATAATGCCAGCATTTGCTTACAGTCATTAGGTTGATTTGTTTAACTGTCTCCCTCGGCTGATATTCTGTACTATGTACAGATTTGGTGAGAGGAAATGGACCAATTACAATGTGGAAGCCAAGTTTTCATAAAGCCGATGACAAAGTAGATCATGGAGTTTCCTATTTAAAGCCATGCAGTATATCCAGAAAGATCATTCTGGGGACTGTTATGTGCCTTCAGTTGTGAGCTGGACTTAATCAGGACATTTAAGTTGAAGTGAGCTGGACTTAATCAGAATATTTAAGTTCAAACTCTGCTTCTGTCCCTTACTAGCTGGGTGACCAGGGGAAATGCCTTAACTGTCTTGATGCTCTATTTCTCAATCTCACAATTGTATGTTATAATGTCAGTTTAGTAGGGATTCTGTCAAAAGAATAAACATGATAACATTCTAAGAATAGCTTTATATATGAAAAAGTGCTGTATACAGCAAAGACTCTACTTTGACGTTCAAAAGGTAAGTCATCTGGAAGTATAGCATTGTCTGTTTTTACCCATTTTAATGAAGGAAGCTGGTAAACAATGGAATAATCAAAGCGCATGGGTATTGAAAAAAAAAAAACTAAGGGAACAAAAGAAATAATTGGTTTCAAAACCTGGACAAGAACCAGAAATGAAAGTTGGAGTTCTGAATGTTGACACGTGGAGCCAGAGATTTGTCAGGAGACCAGGACTTCAGCTGGGTAATTATCTGCTCCCCAGATTCAATACCCTGGGCCTTAATAAATGAAGTTAGGACCTTTAGGAATATGTGAGCATGATAGAATAATTCTCAAATGACACTGTGTGACCTTAAGGCATAAACATCACACTCAAGGATAAAGTTGAATTTGTGTTAAATTAACTCTAGCAAACAGAACTCAGATGATAATGGAAAAGAAAGACTCAACACACATCTAAATAAAGGATACCACTTCCCAAATACCAGGGTCAATAGTTTAGAGGTATTTTCTTGTTTCATGCATTGCCACGGCTCATGTTTAAGAATGCACAATTTTATTTTCTTTTTCTGCTTTCTCATGTCTTACAAAGCCATAGTATCTTGATTAATTTAGTCCTCAGATTCTTGATACCTTGGGAAAATAAATATGCTATCTTTCCTAATGGTAAAATAAACAATTCTTTTTTTTTTAATTTTTTTTTAATGTTTTATTTATTTCTAGGAGAGAGAGAGAGAGACAGCGTGAGCAAGGGAGGATCAGAGAGAGAGAGGGAGTCACAGACTGAAACAGGCTCCAGGCTCTGAGCTGGCAGTCAGCACAGAGCCCGACGCGGGGCTCGAACCCACGAACCGCGAGATCATGACCTAAGCGAAAGTCGGACGCTTAACCGACTAAGCCACCCAGGCGCCCCTAAAATAAACAATTCTATTAGCGCCTCATGGCAGTCCAAATGTCAGTTTGTTCTTTCTCTGGTGCTCCTCTCCAATTCTTATCCTAGGAAATTCTAGCTCACCTCCTCACATACTCCAGTGCCACACCTGCGAAGGCTTGGTCCTTTACCCCAGGCTGTAACCCACTCCCCCCATGTCCCTCACAGCACATCTCTCACTGTTAGCCTTTATTGCATCAGATCATGGTGGTTCGTTACCCCATCTAGACTGTGAGCTACTTAGAAGAGCATGTCTTTTCCATCTTTAGGTTCCAAGATCTCGTATAATACGTGATGTTGGGTATGGGATAAAACTAGAAGAGATATGGGAGGTACTCAGTGCCTGAATTCTTGATCTAGATTTTGACCCACATCTCTTCTCTGAATTGGATGTATGCTTATTTTATTTTTGTTTATTTTTATTTTTTGCAAATATCTTCTCAGTGTCTTTACACAGTGGATGGGTGTTTAGAAGACTGAACCAAGAAACAGAAGACTTGTGACGATTATTCATTTTCTCTCTTTGCTTGCTTCCTATCTTTCCCCACTACTCCATTTTTTCATTTCTCTCATCTTTCTTCTCTTCTTATCTGTAGTAAATAAAAATATTCATAGTCTAAAAAATACAGCAATGAATTATAACCTATTCCTGATTATATGCCGGCATAAATAGGTAATATGTAAAATGGTATAAATGTATGTAGACAACTCTCCCTTACAATACAATTCCAAATAATTTATGTAGATACTTCTGCACAGGTGAGCATGACTCCCTATTCTTTAGGTGTGGGCTCAATATGGTGACTTCCTTTCAAAGAATATGATTTGGAAAGGGAGAATGGAGAGTAAGTTTATACTGGAGAAACCTGACAAATACTACCCCTGCCATGTGATGGAAGTCAACGTCAATTGCAAAGTCAATTGCAAAGTCATGTTGATAGTATGTACCCTTGATATGATGTGATGAGAATAGCACTTTATCTCTGTGCCTTTCTTTTTTTAAAAAAAATTGTTAATGTTTTATTTATTTCTGCGAGAGAGAGACACACAGCATGAGCAGGGGAGGGTCAGAGAGAGAGGGGGATACAGAATCCAAAACAGCCTCCAGGCTCTGAGTTGGCTGTCAGCACAGAGCCTGACGCGGGGCCCGAACCCACAAACCGTGAGATCATGACCTGAGCTGAAGTTGGATGCTCAACCGACTGAGCCCACCCAGGCACCCCTGTGCCTTTCTTTCAAAAAACCCATAACTCCTTGTCTAAACATCAAATTCAGTTCAAAGGACATTCTACAAAATACCTGACAAGGACTCCTCAAACTGTCAAGGTTATCAAAAATAAGGAAAGTCTAAGAAACTCACAGCCAAGAAGGACCTAAAAAAATATGATGGCTGAATGTAGTATGGTATCTTTAATGGAATCCTTGAACAGAAAAAAGGACATTAGGTTAAAAAAAAATAAGGTAGTCCAAATAAGGTATGAGCTTTAGTTAGTAATATGGTATCAATGTTGGTTATTGAGTTATGATGAATGTACTATAGTAATGTTAACAACAAGGGAAATTGAGTGTACACATTCAGTCTTTTTTGTTGTTGTTGTTGTTAAATGTTTTATTTATTTCTGAGAGAGAGAGAGAGACAGCATGAGCAGGGGAGGGTCAGAGAGAGAGGGAGACACAGAATCTGAAACAGGCTCCAGGCTCTGAGCTGGCTGTCAGCACAGAGCCCAATGCAGGGTTCGAACCCACAAACTGTGAGATCATGACCTGAGTCGAAGTCGGACACTTAACCAACTGAGCCACCCAGGCGCCCTCCACATGTTCAGTCTTATCTAAAGCAGATATTCCTTAGTTACTTCCTATTGTGTTACCATGGTTACTGCCTTCATAGCAATGACTGCAGTCTGTCATGACCTTTTTTATTTGTTTACTCTGTCTCTCCCATTAGATTATAGACTTCACGAGGGCAAAGATCTCTGCTCACTCACTGTTGCATTCCCACTACATTGCTGGTTGCCGCACATAGATGTTCAATAAATAGCTATGGAATGAATGGAGGGAGGAATTATTGATAGGTCTTACTAAGACTCGAAGGATCATTGCAACTGAAGCAGAACTAACTCATTACATTACATTATAAATAAATCATACTTCATTACCTCTAAAGAGAGGTAATAGGGAGGGGCGCCTGGGTGGCTTAGTCGGTTAAGCGTCCGACTTTCACTTAGGTCATGATCTCGCGGTTCGTGGGTTCGAGCCCCGCGTCGGGCTCTGTGCTGACTGCCAGCTCGGAGCCTGGAGCCTGTTTCAGAGTCTGTGACTCCCTCTCTCTCTGACTCTCCCCTGCTCACGCTGTCTCTCTCTCTCTCTCTCTCCTAGAAATAAATAAAACATTAAAAAAAAAAAGAGAGAGGTAATAGGGAAAGTACCTTGATATCTAGGCTCCATTTCTCTCTCCCTCTCCCCATTTTCCTTCCTTCCTTCCCTTCCTTCCCTCCTTCCTTCCTTCTTTCCTCCCTCTCTCCCTTCCTTCTTTCCTTTCTTCCTCTCCCTCTTTCTTTCCCTTCCTTCCTCCTTCCCTCCTTCCTTCCCTCTTGCTTCCTTCCTTCCTTGCTTCCTTTCTTTCTTTTCTTCCTTCTTTTCTCCCTTTCTTCCTTCCTCTCTCTCTCTCTTTTCCTTCATTTCTTCTTTCTTTCTTTCTTTCTTCTTTCTTTCTTTCTTTCTTTCTTTCTTTCTTTCTTTCTTTCTTTCTTTCTTTCTTTCTTTCTTTCTTTCTTTCTTTCTTTCTTTCTTATAGAAAGAATAATGTCCCCAAGCATTCTGTGAAGCATAGCCTGTAGTTTCATCTTGGAAAGTGGGTAAGTAAGGGTGCTGACATACATTTGTTCCTGCTGGGAAGTGCCTCACTTCTTTTCATCTCTTAAGTAAGTCAACTGGAAGAAATACAAATGACCACAGACATATACCAAAGGAGACTCAGACTTTCTCTATCAAGAGGTCATCACTGAAGCAGAAGCACCTATCTACTAAGGGTAGAGAACATCTCTGTACACAGCTGGGGGCTCCCCCCTTCTTGGTATCATTGAAAGCAATGATAGGACACAGAGGCTGGGAAACCTGAAAAGTCAGTCACAAAAGAATATTTGAATAATAGGCCGCGTTTGTAGCGTGTGATCCCACATTTCATGAAGTGGTGGAGGACTATGGACAGTGTTAGTTACATGGTCTGTGTTAGTCTTTGGAGTATTTCTGTGCTTTGATTGGTGTGTTCAGTTTCTTCCAATAGGTTATTTACCCTGTAGTTCCCCAGATAATTAAAACAAATGTTTATTTATATATTTTTGAGAGAGGGAGGGAGAGAGAGCAGGGGAGGAACAGAGAGAGAGGGAGACAGAGGATCCGAAGCAGGCTCCGTGCTGTTAGTGTAGAGAGTCTGATTTGGGGCTTGAACTCATGAACCACAGATCATGACCTGAGCTGAAGTCAGACACTTAACTGACTGAGCCACCCAGGCACTCCTCCAGATATTTTTTTTGAGTGCCACCTATTCACTGTGGCAAGTCTTGTGAGTTATTAGAAGACATAGTAGGCATAGTATCTGCCATCAATGAGGTCAGCATCTGACTTGGGAGACAAAATGCAAGGACATGAAATGTGAGTCAGGTCCAATGTGAGACTGCCCTTTGAAAGGGATGTTAACATAGAAGAGGAAGGGACAAGAAAGGTCACAGTGGAGGCAGAGACTGAGCTGGCCCTGAAAGGATGACTGCAAATTAATGATTAATAAACTAATTCAATATTTTTGAGATTTCTAGGCACCAAGGAACAGAGACAGTTTCTTCCTCCAAAGAAGTCACAATGTACTCGAGGGAGAGAAAAACGTGCACTACAGGGTAACAGATGTTGTGATGGAGTTATACACAAGGTACAAAGGGAGCGAGGGGACAGTGTGGTCACTTGTCCCGGTGTGGGGGGGTGGTGGTGGTCAGGAAATCCATTTTAGATGAAGTGTTGCTGAGCAGAACAGCTCAATAAAAAATACAACTCTTTAAAAGATATGTCCAGGGCTTCCCAGGTGGTTCAGTCAGTGAGCATCTGATTTCAGCTCAGGTCATGATCTCATAGTTTGTGGGTTCAAGTCCCCCATTGGGCTCTGTGCTGACAGCTCAGAGCCCGGAGCCGGCTTTGGATTCTGTGTCTTCCTTTTTCTGCCCCTCCCCTGCTCACACTCTGTCTCTCTCTCTCTCAAAAATAAATAAAACATTAAAAATTAAAAAGAATAAATAAAAGATAATGTCCTAGAAAAGAATGGTGGTATATCACATAGGTTTTTTTTTTTAATGCCTATTTATTTATTTTGGGGAGAGAGCATGAGTGGGGGAGGGGCAGAGAGCGAGGGAGAGAGAGAATCCCAGGCAGGCTCCATACTATCAGCACCGAGCCTGATTTGGGACTTGATCTCATAAACTGTGAGATCATGACCTTAGCCGAAATCAAGAGCTGTATGGCTTTACTGAGCCGCCCAGGTGCCCCTGGGTTATGTGGTCTTAATTCATGTCTTGAGGGAGTGCATCTGATTGGTGGAAACTAAATACATCATCCTAAATTGCTAGAGAGTCTGGGAGTTTTTAGTTTTTTAGGTCCTGAAATATGTGAAGACTCACCAGATGGTGGTTGAAACAGATTGTGTGCACACCATGTTGCCAAATTCTCCATGGGTTCCATGACTTTGAATGGCAAGGGCTTAGTACCATACTGTGGTTAGGAGGGCTAACTGAACTGGGCAAATTAAAGATCAGAAAGTTGTCCTACACTAGTCCAACACAAGATTCAAGTTTGTAATTTATAATTAACACACACACAACGTAGCCAGTTATCTGCTGTTCCTACTGCTATCATGCTCATATCTTTTATTTTTTTGTATTTATTTTTATTGTGATATAATTGACATATAATGTCATATTCGTGTCAAGTGTATGACATAATGACTTGATGTTTGTATATCATTGCAAAATGATCCCCACAACAAGTCTAGTTAACATCCATGGTTACAATTTTTTTCTTGGGATGGGACCTTTTGAGATCTCGTCTCTGTATCAAATGTATAACAGTATTGCTAACTATGGTCACCATGTTGCACACTACATCCCCATGGTTTATTTATTTCATAAGTGGAAGTTTGTACCTTGTGACCCCTTTGCCCATGTTGCCCATCCCCCATCCTCTACCTCTGGCAACCACTAATATGTTCTCTGTATCTATGAGTTTAGTCTTTTACTTTTAAAAATCTGGAGCACTTTATGAACTTGCATGCCATCCCTGTGCCGGCTCAATGCTCATCTTATGTATTCCATTTTAGCACACGTGCCGTGAAACGGGCACTCACGTGGCAACGTCTGAGTTTCAAAACCACCTTTGGGAGGGTGTGTTTCCCAAATCCTAAGCACACAGAATCCCAGCATTCAGACTTTCTGTCCTGCTTGGGAGAAGACAAGGGTTAACTGCTGCCTCATTTGGTCATGCCCACATTGTTCATTGTCACTTGCTGATTGAGAAGCAGCCAAAAATCAATTACCATTGAGGTGGGAAAGAAACCTGTCCAACGTGAGTAGAAATGGCCTGAGTATTGATGGACATGAACAGAAAGTGAGAGAATTAAGGACTCAAAGTTAGTGCTTGCAGATATCTTAGATATTAATTAGTTTAATCCTTCATTTTCTAGACACTGAGATACTTGCAGGATGAAAGTGACTTTCCCAGTTTACAGCTCCTAGAAACCATGTCTCTATGTCTCCTGGATCTCAGTTCCATGATGCTCCTTCCAGGGAAGCATGATAGATGCCCTGGTGCCCCGCCCACTCCCTGCTGCCTGGTGTGATACCTCCAGACTTCTCTCATCTTTACATGGCTCCCCAGGTTCCTCAGATGTCCTGCTCTCAGCCCTATCCCCACGTGCTCACCTGATGTTTTTCTAGGGCCTTCTGACTCAACTTTTCATTATCCTTCCTCTGTTCTAAACACTGCAACACTGTAAAAAGATGACAAGAAAAAATGAGGATCTGTTTGGGATTTTCTTCCAGGTGTAATTGCAGAGGATGCCTGTCCATTTGGCTCTTTATTAGAATAAAGAGAATATGCATCAATACCATCCACTCTGCAGCAAAGTGAAAGTTATAAATTCTCAAAATTTTCTATGAATGATGATAGTTTAAAGATATCCTTGCTAAAATTGGGTTAAATATAGCAAAGTATATGATCTTTTTTAAAAAACTCTATTTGTTTATTTTGAGAGAGAGAGAGAGAATCCCAAGCAGGCTCTGCACTGCCAGCACAGAGGCCCATGCGGGGTTTGAACTCCTGAACTGTGAGATCATGACCTGAGCCTAAATCAAGAGTAAGATGCTCAACCAACTGAGCCACACAGGTGCCCCTATGATCTTTAAAAAAATTTTTTTAAATGTTTATTTTCTTTTGAGAGAAACACAGAGACAGAGACAGAGACAGAGACAGAGGCGTGAGCAGGGGAGGGGCAGAGAGGGAGACACAGAATCTGAAGCAGGCTCCAGGCTCTGAGATGTCAGCATAGAGCCCAACACAGAGCTCAAACTCACAGACCGTGAAATCATGACCTGAGCTGAAGTCGGATGCTTAACGGACTGAGACACCCAGGCGGCCCTACGATCTTTTTTTAATAGGCAATAACAATTGCTACTTGCTTCTTTCAGATGGATATTTTATAGTTCTCATTTTTATTTTTTATTATCTGTAAGTCTTAGGGAATATAGGATTTATAGATATAGAATCAAATAAAGCATTCAAAACTTAGTATTAGCAGTAAATGTTTCAAAAAAAGTTTTTAATAAAAATGTACAAGGGTGCCTGGGTAGCTCAATCATCCAACTCTTGATTTCGGCTCAGGTCATGATCTCATGGTTCATGGGGATTGAGTCCTGTGTCAGACTCTGCCCTGACACTGTGGAGCCTGCTTGGGATTCTCTCTCTCCCTCTCTCTTTGCCTCTCCCCTGCTCATGTGTGCTCCCTCCCTCCCTCTCTCTCTCTCTCTCAAAATAAACATTAAAAAAGAATGTACATTTATCAGTAACATTTTAAAAAATCTGAAAACCAGAAAAAAAAAGATCTCCAAAGGAACTCCTGTTCAATTCCACAGATATTTATGGTGTACCATCACTGCGAAGGGAACAGTGAAGGATACAAATGGGTAGAAAAAGGGCAGAACACAATCCCTTTGTATAAAGAACATACAATTTTTATGGGCAGCAAGCATCCTTCCTAGATGTAATTTATCTCTTGATAGTAAGTCAGCTGAGTCTAATAAATGATACCCACTGTGCTAGATGCTGGAAATTCAAGATTACATTCATATTCTCCATTCCCAGGACACTCACAACTATTGATGTCTTTTCCCATTCAGATGAAGCTACAGAAATAAAAAAGTTATAAATTACCAGTGGATTTCAGAACAATAAGATAGCCATCTCATTGTGAATCTTTAGTAAAATTCTGGAAATGCATGATTGAACAGGTAATCTGTAGGCATTTTAAAAAGCCTGGTGATACTAAGAGCCCATATGAAGTGACCCAAGGTAAATCATTCCAGATGCACTTCATTTTTAACATAAGTCTTCTGAATGGTTAGATTTATACCAATGCTGTAGTGTATTTTGATTGTATGTAAATATTTGGTAGGCTTCCCATGATATCTTTCATGGAGACATGATTTATTATAGATTTGATGGTGGACTGGTTTTTTTTTTCAAGAATTTTAAAAAATGTTTCTTATTTATTTTGAGAGAGGGAGAAAGAGTATGAGTGGGGAAGGGGAGAGAGAGAGAGAGAGAGAGAGAGAGAGAGAGAGAGAGAATCCCAAGCAGGCTCTGCACTGTCATCAGAGCCTGATGCAGGGCTTGATCTCAATCCGTGAGATCATGACCTGAGCTGAGATCAAGAGTTGGACACTTAACTAACTGAGCCACACAGGACCCCTAAATTGGTTATTTTTTTTGTTGAAATATATCATTTCAAACTCAATGACTTAAAATATCGATCATCTTATTTGCCCATGTTTCTGTGGGTCAGCATTTTAGGCTAGTTCAGCTGGGGTTGGTCGAGGGAACCTCCTAGATGGCTTACTCTGGGTGTCATCCTTGCCCTGACTTCTTCATGTGTCATGTTCAGGGCAGGAAGGGAAGACAGACACCAAAGGGCAAGTGTAAGCCTCTGTTTGCAACACATTTGTGAACGTCCCATTGGCTAAAGCAAATTACATAGCCATGGAGGCACACGGGCCACCCAGAGGCATGGATACAGGGAGGGGAGATCCACTAGGAGCATCATAATTGTGACAGCGTGTCACCGATTGTATTAACTGGGCATATTTCTATCCAGTTGGACAACAATTTCCAAAGAGGAGGACTACTATAGGTATTCATTTATCGTGTTCTATTCTAGATATTGGTTAATGATTTGGACAAAGGAAATGAAATATGATTGTAATTTTGACCATGACAGAAAACTATGAATAATATAGGGGCGTCTGGGTGGCTTAGTCGGTTAAGCGTCCGACTTTCGCTTAGGTCATGATCTCGCGGTTCGTGGGTTCGAGCCCTGCGTCGGGCTCTGTGCTGACTGCCAGTTCAGACAGACCCTGGAGCCTGTTTCAGTCTGTGACTCCCTCTCTCTCTGACCCTCCCCTGCTCACGCTGTCTCTCTCCCCCTCTCCTAGAAATAAATAAAACATTAAACAAAATTTTTAAAAACTATGAATAATATAAATCCTAAGATGACTTTGGCAGTTTGAATCACCTGGACTAAACTAATAAAAAATCCAATATATTAATGTTAAATGAAAAGTCCTACATATCTGTTAGTAAAATAAATTGTGATCAGGCAGCATTGAAAGTCATATCAAACAATGTGGAGATTTTATTTAATACCAAATTTATGAGACATTACAGTGATCAAGAGAGATTGATAGAAACACAGTTCACAGGTTATGAAAAGTAACAGTTCCCCAGAACAAAATATTCCCAGTGGATTGTGTATATTTCTGGGTGAAAATTTGTAGAAGGATATGGAACAAGGGAAAATCTAGAAGGTAACTGGTGTGGGAACATACAAATATGATCTCCTAGAGGGAAAACTGATGGAGTATTTGCTCTACAGAGAAGAGAACTAAAGACTTAAAAGAAGACTCAGAATCATCCTAAAACTTGGAAGAACTGTCAGGGAGAAGAAAGCTCTAGGAGGTAAAAACAGGATCAGTGGAAGAAGTTGTAGATGGACTTCAGCTCAAACACATGTGCGGTAGTTTAACAAACGAGTTGTCCAACAAGGACTGTGGTGTCTTACAAGTTAATGATCTCCCTCTTTGGAAGCTCAAGCAGAGTCTGGAACACTGAGATGCTGTAGAAGGGATTCTGGAAGAGTCAGAGACTCAATGAGGCTCACTTTCTCCCTTTCCCATATTTTTATTTATTAAATTTATTACATTAAATAGCATTTTCCTTCATTACTATCCTTTTTATTGCTGAGGTGCTCTTTAAAAGTTAATGAAAGTCATGAGTTTTCATTTTGGTTAACAAAACAAAACCATGTTAAAAAAAAAAAGTCTCGGGGTACCTGGGTGGCTCAGTCAATTAACCGTCTGACTTCGGCTCAAGTCATGATCTCACAGCTTGTGAGTGCAAGTGCTGGGTGGGGCTCTGTGCTAACAGCTCAGAGCCCAGAGCCTGCTTCTGATTCTGTATCTCCCTCTCTCTCTGCCCCTCCCCAGCTCATGCTCTGTCTCTCTCTCTCTTTCAAAAATAAATAAACATTAAACAAAATTTTAGGGGAAAAAACTCTCCCTTTCTTTGGCCAACTGCAAAACCTTCTCTTCTCTTCTCCTTTCTTTTCTTTTCTTTTCTCTTCTTTTCTTTTTTTTCTTTTCTTTTCTTTTCTTTTCCTTTGGCACTCATGGCCCATTTGGCCAATATTGTTGTGTGAAGATAGCTTAGTCTTTAGATTTCTATTAACAAAAAAAATTTATTTTTTAATTTTTAAATGCTTTATTTATTAATTAATTAATTTATTTGTCTGAGAAAGAACGACAGCGTGAGCAGGGGAGGGTCAGAGAGAGAGAGAGAGACACAGAATCAGAAGCAGGCTCCAGGCTCTGAGCTAGCTGTTGGCACAGAGCCCGACACGGGGCTCCAACCCACGAACCACGAGATCATGACCTGAGCCAAAGTCGGATGCTTAACTGACTAAGCCACCCAGGTGCTCCTTTTTTTAATTTTTGAGAGAGAGAGAGAGAGAGGAAGCAGGGGAGAAGAAGCAGAGGGAGAAAGAGAGAGAATGTAAAGCAGGCTCTATGCTCAGCATGGAGCCCAATGCAAGGGCTCAGTCCCATGACCCTGAGACCATGACGTGAGCCAAAGTCAAGAGTCAGAGGCTCAACCAACTGAGCCACTCAGCCAGGAGGCCTGTCTTTAGATTTTTAAAATACCTGTGTCTTCATCTTTTGTTAGCCATTTTGGTTTCCTTTTCTAAAAAATGAAGACATTGGTACTTACTATGGGCTAAGTGAGATAACCCATATAAAGTGCCAGGTATATAAAGTCCAATAGGTGTTGATGTGCTTCCATCCATGCCCAGGACATCATGATGCCCTCTGCGACACAGCGTTGTTTCAGTCACCCGGTAGTATTCATTTCCTCTGGTGACTCTAGAATAGTGGGCCATATCTCAGTTTGCTGAGGACATTCCTGGCTCACGCATGCTGTCCTGGCATAATTACTCATAGCCTCCCGTTTCACCCTCACGTGTCCAATTTTGACAAGTCATGGGATCATCCTACCTAGAACTTCCTCAGCGCCTTCCTTAGGGCCTCTTTCAGTTCTTTGTTCCGCATACTGTAGATCAAAGGGTTTAAAATGGGAGTGATGAAGGTGTAGACCACAGACACCACCCGGCCCATCTCAGGAGAGTAGCTGGAGCTGGGAGACAAGTATATAAAGCTGCTGCAGCCATACTGCAGGAGGACAACTAAGATGTGCGAGGAGCAGGTGGAGAAGGCTCGGTGGCGCCCTTCTGCTGACCGGATCCGCAAAACGGCTGCCACGATGAAGACGTAGGAGATGGAGATTAATGAGAGCGGGATGCTTAGGACGAGGAAGCTGATGATGTACAGGGCAGTCTCGTGAATGTGTGTGTCCGCACAGGCCAGGCGCATGATGGCAGGCATGTCGCAGTAGAAGTGGTAGATCTCATTGTTGTTGCAGAATGGGAGGTGGAAGATTAAAATAGTCAGTGGCAGCGACAGCAGAAACCCCAGCACCAGGCACCCTCCCATCAGCTCCACACACAAGGGCCAGCTCATGATGCGGGTGTATCGAAGAGGGTAACAGATGGCTACGAACCGGTCATAGGCCATGACAGCAAGCAGAACACAATCAGCGCCACCCAGGAAGACAAAGAAGAACATTTGGGTCCCACAGCCAGGGATGGAAATAGGAGTCCTGCCCATTGAAAGGAGGTTTGCCAAGGCCAGTGGGGCAATGGCGGATGTGTAGAAGATTTCCAGAACTGCCAGGTTAGCCAGGAAAAAGTACATGGGGACGTGGAGGGAGTGGTTGATCTGGACAATGATTGCAATTGTGGTGTTTCCGCTGAGGCTAGTCAGGTACATCATCAGGAAGGCCACAAAAATCCCTACCTGTACCTTAGGGTCAGCTGAGAATGGACGAAAGAAGAACTGGATCTTTGCAGTTTTATTTATCTCTTCCATGGGTAGTGTATTGGATCTAGAAGAAGGAAAGATGGGACATGCGTCTCTATTAAACTTCCCATTTAATATTATGTGGTCACATTCCTCTGTTCAATGTTATGGCACTTTCTGAGGTACCTCAGCGGTTATGTGCACACTTTCAGTTTAGAGCCGATCATGGAATATTATAATGTACACATATGCTGTCCCTCCCATTTCCTCCTCTACCCTGAAGAGAAGGATGGAGAAATCTTCAGTGGTGGGGATTTTGATGCTCTTTGCTTTGATTCTGGTGCCTAGCACCGTGCCCAATAGAGAAAGCTTTCCAAGAAGTACTTGCTGAATGAATGAATGAATAAAGTCAGTTTAAAGTTCAAAGTTACAAAATGGATAAAATAGGGTATTAATTCATCATGGGAAACTTGAAACAAACAAGCTTTAGGAAAGTTTAAGTAGATGTAGGTTATAATTTAAAGAGAATTGTGGTCCTGGTACCCTGTGATATTACAGCACACACTGTGATTTAGCTCGACACCTAGAAACGTTGATCCATCCTGCTTTGTCTCCTTTATCCAATTTGTTCCTAAATGCTGACAGTTTGTTCTTCACAAATTTCTCATATCTATTGCTTTGGTCCTTTTCCACTGCCCCAGTCATTTCTATCCATTGTTATCTTACATTTAGGTTCTTGTGATAGCCTCTTATCTAATCTCCCATTTTCCTTCCTCTTCCCGTTATCATCCATCCTGTTCTCCATTATCACATTATCCACCTACTTAATCATTTCCAGTGCCTTCCTACTGCTTAAATGACCTTCCTGCCCTTCTGCTTATTATTCTAGTTTCTTTTGGACTTGACTGTTTTAGGTTAATCCCACTACAGCCCCAATTTTCCCTTCATGTACTACATAGTCTACTCATTGGCCTTTTCTCCATCGTTCTTCTTTGTGCTTCACATACTTCTGTTCTCCTTCCAGTTAGAAATCTCATCTTCTCTCTTTGCCTAATCCAAATCCTACCCAACTTTCAAATTCTAGGTTATATTCTTCTTTTATGATGTCTTCCTGGGCCACTCCAGTTAAAAATATCCCTTTTTCCTTTCTCTGAAATTCTATATTGCTCAGAGTATTATGACTTTAATGCTGGTACACTGTCTTTTACTATATCTTCATATCCTATCCTAAATTATACTCTATGTTCCCTGAGGACAGAAGATGCGTCTTATGACAAATTATCATTTATTCCATATTAAGTGGTAGGCATGGTGGAAAATGATTTGAGTGCATTAGTTCACTTAGTCCACAAAGCCACTTTAGGAAGCCTGTACTATTATCGTCCCATTTTACAGATGAAGACAGAGGCTTAAAGAGGTTAAGAAATGTTTTGAAGCCACGCAGATAGAAAGTGGAGAGCAAGGATTTGAATACAGTCTATTTGACCACAAAGCTCTCATGCTTAATCTTGGTTCATACCATACTGCCTCCCTCTATACTACCTTATATTTCCTAAATGACTTTGTTACTGGATTATATTTTCATTCATAAGTAGAATTCTAGATGGTCTATGGTAAAAAGACCACCGAAGTTCTGAGACCAAAAATGTTATAGTATTTTCAGATGTAAGAGGCATAATTACAATCTAGACTGTTGTTTTATCTAGTAAATGCTGCCCGTAACAATGCAACAGAAAGAATCTCCTTTCTTTGTCTTATAAGGAGCAGGGAGAAAGGATTTGGTTAAAAACTATGATGTTGGGGTGAAGATGGAGGAGAGTGGTTTAATTCATCTTTCATGAGAGACAGCATGGAAACAATGAGGTCTTCTGTAACCCAGGCCCCGGGGTCTTGAGTGATGCCCAAGGGGTCTTCATAGGAGCCTGCAGTTTTCGTATCCTGTCTCCTGGTGGCTAAGAGTCTAGTCCCAAAACCAAGTAGCTTTGAATTGAACCAAACCTGTGCAGGTGAATACAAATGAATAACTCAATTCATAAGAAGGACACTAGCAGCGAAAATTCCAAATGGTGCCTTCTGTTCATTTTTTTTCTCAGTTACCTCCTCCTTGGGTACAGGAAGTCCACCCTACTTCTTGGGCATAAATCCACCTCATCTCCTCAAAGCTCTTGTGTTTAAATGCAATGTATAGTCTGCATTGGCTTCGTTTCAGTACAAGGTCTAGAAAAGGGAACCGGAAATCAAACGGAGAAATACTATGAAATCCAGGGTTTTGAATAAGAAACCAAGTGTCACATTACCCAGTTGACTATCTAACTATTCTCTTCATTTCTTTATGCAAATTTTCCCACCCATGGTAGTCTCTTCATTGTGACAAGATAAAGATGTTACTCAGTTTCTATCTGGAAGCTATATCAACTATAGGTTATATGAAGTGCTTTTGTTATTGCGAAGAAGAACCCAAGTAGAACCCATGTTTCAAAAGATGGTCTTGGACTTTCAGATATTCCTTCTATATGATGCCAAAATATTGAATCAAATGTTGGGCATTGTGCAAATAAATAACTGAAAGCTTTATTCACCAATCTTTATATAAATCCTGAGGGATAGTAGTGGTTATTTGGCTCTATGTATGCTCCCAAAATCATATTCAGGGTGCCTGGGTGGCTCAGTCAGTTTAGCATTCAACTCTTGATTTCAGCCCAGGTCACAATCTCACAGTTTGTGGGTTTGAGCCCCGTGTCAGTTTCCATGCTAGCAGCATGGAGCCTGCTTGGGATTCTCTTCCCACCCTCCCCCCCACTCTCTGCCCCTCCACTACTCATGCTTTTTCTCTCTCAAAAACAAATAAACAAACTTAAAAAAAAAAAGAATGTATAATCTAGAATCTATTGGGTACAGATCTGTGTCCAGGACAAAAATGAAGTCCCAGAATCAAGATGATGCAGCTTTCTTAAAAGGTCAGTTTTATTTTTTTTATTATTATTATTTTTTTATAGGCAAAGTTTTCTTTTTTCTTCTTCTTTTTTTTAATGTTTTATTCGTTTCTAGGAGAGAGAGAGAGACAGCATGAGCAGGGGAAGGTCAGAGAGAGAGGGAGTCACAGACTCTGAAACAGGCTCCAGGCTCTGAGCTGGCAGTCAGCACAGAGCCCGACGCGGGGCTCGAACCCACGAACCGCGAGATCATGACCTAAGCGAAAGTCGGACGCTTAACCGACTAAGCCACCCAGGAGCCCCTTAAAAGGTCAGTTTTAACTTGAAAATTTTTGCAAAATTATTTCATATAAAAAAAGTGGAGATAGTATCCATGGAAAGAAGATCTGCATGATTTTTGGAGATAAAAACGTAAGATTTCCAAGAGATTTCTTGCTGTGACTACTTGCCAAGTTGTTAGGAATATAAATTGTCTCTCATGCTAATTAATTAGTCCTTAAATAGGAACACTTTAGATGCACTGGTTTAGACCATAGGTTGACTATTACCCAATGAAAAATAATTTCCCAAACTTCCCAAATATAGCATCTTGATTTGGTAAGTCTCCTCCCTTACTATTCGAAAGAAAACAACCTAAGGTATAGTCAACATTTTTTAAGATAAGTGTGGCTCAGAGAAAACACTCAGGGGATAGCTAGTCTTTGGAAAGATGGTTTATTATCTCCTGAGACTGTTTACCATCAGACAATGAAAAATATGGCTCCACGAGTTCTTTGTCCTTCATGTAATTCCTATCCAGGTTGACTAGTGGCCACAGAAGGTCACAGATCCCACAGAATCAGAGCTCTGTCAGGTTATCTGGTCTATCTCTTCCAAAGAGATTGCCTGAATTGCCCAAGCAATTTTTAATTCATCATTTAAATATACAAAGTGCTGCAAGGGATGCAAGATGATTAAGATGTCATCAATTCTGTGCAGTCACAGGGACAAGGCCATTGGCCAGATTTTCCCTTATTCTTGTTCTGTTTAAAACACTTTTTCATCCTCCCTTGTCAGTTTCTCTCAATTAAAATTGTAGGCAGCATTTAAAATAATGACTGAAAAGGTAGTTAAAAGGTGGTCTTTTCACTAAGTCAGTAAACTGCCTCTTTGGTTAGACAACCAGATCTTAGGAAAATGCATATATAAAACAAGCACATAATTTGGGGGAGATGATACTTTCAAGAAAGATGGTACAGAGTAGGCTATGTTGGAGTTCAGTGGTGTGCATTCAAATTCCAGCTTTCTACTTAGTAGTTTCATGATCTTCCTAAGTCACTTGCTCTCTCTAAGACCCCATGTGCTCTGAATAACACCCCACTTCTTTACAAGATTGCTGTGAGGTGAAAATGGAACAATGTCCATAAAAGAAACTCCTGGAATGCGTGGCACTATATAAAGTATACTGGTTCATGGATTCCTTCCATTATTTATCTTGAGACTGAGAAAGATTTAAATTGCTGAGTGGGTAGAATGCCTGCTCTATCTAATAGACTTTGGGAAGGATTTATGTACCTCTGTCTGGTTCCATTTCTAGTTTCCTATGTCACTTTATATTGCAGAATTTCTCTTTGAATAGAATGAGGAGTGACCACTGTCTCAGAAATTAGTTGTTACAGTTAAAAGATAGCTTATATGAAATGTCTTGACTTTAGGTTTATCTGGCTTATTTGACCTACATGGCATATCTGTTAGCACAAAGTTGGACTCACCTGCAGAGGAAGATAAACGCTTAACTTGGAAGTTTTGATTATAGGATGAACAGAGAAGGAAGTACAATGTTATAATCACCATTCCCAGGACAAAAATCCTGTTTGGAGCATAGTGTTAGTGGTTTCTGGATATACTCATACCAGCTGTAAGATTTTCGTACTGATTCAAAGAAAATCTCCTGTCAAATGTACCAAACAAAAGACATAATTGTCTATAAAAGACATTCTTGAATAACATTTTCTATATGTCTGAATATATGTGTATTTCATATGTGAACTTATGAATTCATAAGTATTCAAAAAATGAAATTCAGATTTCATATCCATCTATATATCTGAAGAGATTAGATGTCTGAAGAGGCTCTACTCTCTGGAAGAGTCTTCTGTGAGAATTTTCTGGCAGCAGCATCTGGAAAGAAGGAATGCCACGGTGGTATTGCTTTGCTGCTAATATGTTGAATCATACAGAACTTGTTTCTGAAAGCCAATAATGGTAGCATCTAGGCAATTTCACATGGTTCAACATAGTACTTTTACAAGCATATTTTGTATATGTCAAAGGAGATATTCAGGCATTTAACAAAAAGTTATTCTCCTACTGCATACCAGAGGGTAACATTTATTGGGCACTGGTACACTGTGCTAATTATTTTTCAGGGATAATTTCACTTAAGTGGTCCTTCAGTGAATATTCAACAGGTGCCTTTATTGTACATATTTTTTCAGATGGAGAAATTCAGGCTTCTGGGTTTGATGAACTAGCTCAGCTATTAAATGGCAAAGTATCAATTAATTCCTAGGTCAGTCTGGAAGCAAGTCTAAGCTTCTACCATTCAAATAAACTGTACAGGGGTGCCTGGGTGGCTCGGTAGGTTAAGCGACCAACTCTTGATTTTGGCTTAGGTCATGATCTCATGGTGCCTGAGATCAAGCTCTGCATTGGGCTTTGTGCTAACAGGGCAGAACCTGCTTGGTATTCTCTCTCTCTCTCTCTCTCTCTGCCCCTCCCTATACTCTCTTTTTCTCTCAATAAATAAACAAATAACCTTTAAAAATGAGAAAGAAAATGAAACTGTACATCACTGAGTGCTGTACTATGTGTAAGGCTGAAGGTTAGGTGTCTTAGATAAGAGACAACATTTTTAATTTTTAAAAGTCTATTTATTTAAAGAGAGAGTGAGAGAGCACACTCACAAGTGCAGGGGTTGGGGGGAGAGAAAGAGGGAGAGAGAGAATCCCAAGCAGGCTCCATGTTAACAGCATGGAGCCCAATGCAGGGTTTGAGCTCATGACAGTGAGATCACAACCTGAGCCAAAATCAAGAGTCGGATGCTTAACCGACTGAGCCACCCAGCTGCCCCTGAAATGTTTCAATTCTAATTGTCCCTTATCAACAAAACTATTTCACTGGAAAGGGATGTGCCACATGCCTTCCTCAGTTCATTACAAAGTCAATGCTTAGCCCCCTGATTTGTGATCTGAAGAGATTAGATGTAGCTTGGATCCTCCTTTTCTTCCTTCTCACCAGCTACCCATTTAATCAACAATATTAATTTTAATAAATCCTTTAAAGAACATTTGTTAAGGCTCTACTCTAAGGAAGGCATAGCTCAGGTGTCTGGGAAAAGAAGGAAAAGTGTAGGGAATGCGAAAGGTCAGTGTTCAAAGAGATCAAAATTGAATGAGAGCAGTAAAAATAGTAAAAGTCAAATTCATTTAAGTATTCCCATAAAAGGATAACATGCCGGGGCACACAGGCATATCTCTGTGCAATAAGGTCTTTTGAAAAATGCATGTAATTAGAATTACTTTTTAAAGCCTAAGGGGATTCTCAGTGTGAAGGATCCTTCCTGTAATTCCTTTTATAATAGAAATGGATGTTTCCTAATTTTTCAGCTTCTGTAAATTTGAAGTTTGGGGTGATGGATTTTTTTAAACTAGAGGAAGCCTTAAAAGTACTGACATCTGTATGTTTCAGTGCTAATTAGTGTTGGGCTTTTTTTTAAAATAAAAAATTTTTAACATTTATTTATTTTTGAGAGACAGAGAGACAAAGCATGAGCAGGGGAGGGCAGAGAGAGAGGGAGACACAGAATCTGAAGCAGGCTCCAGGCTCCGAGCTATCAGCCCAGAGCCTGACACCAGGCTGGAACTCATGAACTGCGACATCATAACCTGAGTCGAATGCTTAACTGACTGAGCCACCCAAGTGCCCCTAACTAGTGTTGAACTCTTAATCTGATCTAGAGTATGATCCCTTGACCTTTTTGGACAGAACATCCTTCTTGCCATTCATCTATCTGGAGAGTATGGATTGTGTGATATGTATTCTTGAGTTCCCCTGAAAGTGTCTTGTGTGAAACATTGGCTCTTCTTAGGAACTGGACTTTGGCTTTTTCTGTGAAAAGCTCTATCCTTAGTTTCTCTTTCCTGGCCAGTGTCCACCACAAGGCTTGGCTTGTTACAAGCTAGGGATTTTCCTAATCTTCTCAAATGTGGTGTCTGGGAGGAAATTCTTACCTTATGCTGAACTCATGTGGACTTCAAACTACTGCAGATTTACTTGGATCCTTTGCTAAACACTGAAAACCCCAGGAATCTGCCCCTAGGTCCTTCTGTCTTCAGAGGATCCCTGGGCAGATACGCTGATCACTTCTAGATTCATATATCTCACTGATTCAGGGCAGTAGGTTAAAACACTTCTCAAACTCAACCTGATTCCTATCTGATCAACTCTTAGACTGAAGGTTCCATCCTGCCTTTTTCTTCTTTGTATAAAGTGATGTCTGGGCTTTACTTACTCATCTCTGTAGCCTAAAACTTACCGTTGGCATTCCCCTGACATTCAGACTTGAAATTATCATCCAACAAGGGCATTCCTAAATTATCTGGCTAAAGTGACATTCTTGGTCCCCTGAGATGATTGAGGTCTGCCTGGGAAGTAGAAAGCAACAAGATTAAATACAGTGTTCCTTAAGAATTAAAATTGCATCAGGATTATTCCACTGGTACATCTTCCCTGAGGATCATCTTTTAGTAACTTGTTGATAAGTTCGATGATGAAGTTGGTTGGGGGGAAGAAAAATTATTATTTTCACTTGACTTACCTTGAAATCATGTTTTTATAAAGATCATTTCTACATGCACCATTATTCTTTTGTTTCTTTTCTTGTTTTTAGGGGCAGAGGGCATATTTTGCAATACCCTCTGCTCTCTTTGTTTCTGGAAAAGTAAATCCTCCTAATTTTACTTTATAGCTCTGATTTAAAGAAAATAAACACCTTTTTTTGCTTTTTTAATGCTTATTTTTTATTTTTGTGAGAGAGAGAGTGTGAGCAAGGGTGGGGGAGAGAGGGAGGGGAACAGAGGATCCAAAGGAGGCTCTGTGCTTACAGCAGCGAGCCTGATGCAGAACTCGAACCCACTAACCACCGTGAGATGGTGACCTGAGCTGGAAGTTGGACGCTTAACCAACTGAGGACCCAGGCACCCCTTTATATCTCTGATTTTACTTCTTAGTCTGCTTTGCTGGCTTCTTCTCTTTCCCTAACTGGGTCTTGGGTGGTTCTTGGTCCTAGGTCCTCTTTACTTTTTACTTTTTTTTCCCCCAAATTATTCAGTTTTGTTGTTTGGTTTTAAATACAAACAATAGGCTAATAACTCTCAAATGTGTTATTTCCAGCCAACCTCACCCCTGAACTCCAGACTTGTATATTCACTGTCTATTTGACATCTCTATTGCATCACTGATGAGTATCTCCTGTTTCACTTTTCTAAAATCAGAGCCTCCACTCACCATCTACTTGGGTGTTCTATGTTGAACCATTCAAATCCTGACCTTAATCTCTCAGTAATATGTGTTGAGATTAATGAATAATGGTGTTTCATTCAATATCATCCAAAGACATGGTTTTCTTTCAATGTCCCCTGGAGAAATGAGGGACCATCTAGAGCTTTTTTCTAAAAAGGTCATTTATGACATTGTGGAATGAGAAGGGATTTTAGAGGACATTTAATGGTTCCATCTCTGATCCCCATACCTCAAAGAGCCTTCAAGATTATTAATGGAGGCGTGCCTGGGTGGCTCAGTTGGTTAAGCGTCCAACTTCAGCTCAGGTCACAATCTCACAGTCCGTGGGTTTGAGCCCCGCATCAAGCTCCGTGCGGACAGCTTGGAGACTGGAGCCTGTTTCATATTCTGTGTCTCCCTCTTTCTCTGTCCCTCTCTCACTCACACTCTGTCTCTCTCAAAAATAAACAAACAGTAAAGAAATTTATTAATGGAGTTTCCAAGGTAATTTTAATATTTCAAAAGTCCTAACATGTCATACATTTTCCTGGAATAATTTTATATTGTTATTATTTATTACTTGTGTTTTTATTTAAAAGATAGAATTAAGTAGGTAGTAATTTTTAAAACATGGAGTTTGGAGGCAATGCATATAAGAATGGTTCAAAGAGTAGGTCTGAATTCAGACAGACTTGGATTCAAACCTTGGCTCAGCCAAGGGCTGGATGTGTGCCTTTGGGTAAGTGAGTTAACTTTCTAAGCCTTACTTACCTTCTCTGCAAAATGGGAATGATAGTACTGCTCCTCGCTCATAGCATAGTTGTGGAGATGGAATGAGATAATGCATGTGCAGTGTTTATCATGTTTCCTAACCCTTTCTTAGCTTTAAAATTATGACGGTGGGGGGCGCGTGGGTGGCTTAGTCGGTTAAGCGTCCGACTTTCGCTTAGGTCATGATCTTGCGGTTTGTGGGTTCGAGCCCCGCGTTGGGCTCTGTGCTGACTGCCAGCTCAGAGCCTGGAGCCTGTTTCAGTCTGTGACTCCCTCTCTCTCTGACCCTCCCCTGCTCACACTGTCTCTCTCTCTCTCCTAGAAATAAATAAAACATTAAAAAAAAATAAAATTATGACGGTGGGGTCATGAGAACATAGTAGAAGAGAGGAGAGGAGGCAGGGAGATGGTCAGAGGCTGGATCTACCATGGAGTGACTGGTGGCCCCCGAATCAAACTCACCCAGCTCCTTACTTCCACACCTCCACTTTCTCCCCTCAAAGCTCAACTATATGGAGGTCTGTATAGATGTGGGGAAAAATATGTGGTTCTCATCTCCAACAGACTACTTTATCTGACTGGCTTTGTAGAGAATAAGTAGCTTGGATTCCTCCTGCCTTCCGCATTTCCACGGGTTGTCAAAGTAGAAATCCAAAGGAAATTTGACCTGTAAGAGATATTAATAGAGCTGACAGTTATTGGATACTTGCTATGGGCAGATTTTCTGCTAAGCATGTCATGTGCATTACCCATGATTACCTCCATTTCACAGATGATGAAAGTGGAACTTCCAGAGTAAATAATTTGACCAAAATTAGGTATCTTAATAGAGCAGATGCTAGGAATAGAGCCCAACTTGAAGGGATTCGAAGCTACACCCTACACCATGTGTTTACCATAAATACACTGGTATTCAAAGTATACGGGGATCAACAGAATCAGCATCAGCTGGGAGCTTGATCCAAGTGCAGACCCTCAGGTCCCACCCCAGACCTCTAACCATATGGAAGTTTCAAATTAAAATTTCTTACACTTTCTAGGGGTAAAATCATATCATCTGAGGCCAATTATTTTATTTTCTTATCTTACTGCATTATTTAGAAGCTTCAAAGTGTTGATTAACCGTGTGATAGTGAGAGTCCTATCTAGCACCTGATAGCTTACGAACACAGTTTACTTAATACACCATTTAGAATGATGCCAGTCGTGAGATTTCAGTACAGTTTTTCATATGAAGTGTCACTTCATATGAAGTGTCAGACTCTGCAGCAGGAGTCAGCCAGCAAGTGTTTTCTGTGAAGTCCCAGGGAGTATCTGTGCCTTGGGTCATGCAGCCTTTGTCATAACTGCTCACCTTCGCTGAGGCCACACGAAAGCAGTCAGAGACAACAGGAAGCTGAATAAGCATGTAAAGACATCATTTGCAAAAACAAGCAGCCCACAGACGTGACTTGTAGACCCCACTTTGACGATTCCTGCTTAGGGACAGCATGGTCTTGAATTTTGAGTCATCGCTCGCTGGTTACATGAGCTTGGGGAAGTTACCCAACATCTTGGTCCTCAGTTTCCTTATCTGAGAAATGAGGATAATAACAGCACCTCCTTCATAACGTAATGGTGCACAGTGATACCTGTGATGTACGTAGAAGAGTTGCTTACATCAGAAATAGCATTCGAGGATGTAAGCACGGGTGCAGAAATCTTCCCTGATTTATCCGCCATGGTACTCCCAGTTTCTGGCACACAATAAGTGCTCAGTAAATATTTACAGAATAGGGAAAAGTTAACTATAATATATTTAAACAGTTTATTTCTAGTTCTATTTTCTTCAGAGCTTTTATAAAGAATCTCTGCTGAGGGGCGCCTGGATGGCTCAGTCAATTAAATGTCCAACTCTTGATGTCGGCTCAGGTCACGCTCTCACGGTTCATGAGATTGAGCCCTATGTCAGGCTCCACACTGACAGCACAGAGCCTGCTTGGGATTCTCTCTCCCTCTCTCTCTAGCACCTCCCCAACTCACGTGCTTTCTTTCCCTCCCTGCTTGTGTTCTCTCTCTTTCTCAAAATAAATAAATAAACTTAAAAAATAACACTTTGTGTGTGATTTAAAAAATTTGGGGGGCACCTCGGTGGCTCGGTGGGTTAAGCATCCAACTTTGGCCCAGGTCATGATCTCACGGTTTGTGCGTTCAAGCCCCAAATGGATCTCTGTGCTGACGGCTCAGAGCCTGGAGCCTGCTTCTGATTCTGTGTCTCCCTCTCTCTCTGCCCCTCCCCTGCTCACACTCTGTATCTCTCTCTCTCTCTCAAAAATAAATAATCCTTAAAAATTTTTTAAAAATTTTAAATGAAGTAAAGTTGTCTTATATTAGTTTCAGGTATGCCACATAGTAAGTCAGCAATTATATACATTATGAAATACTCACTGTGTGAAGTATAGTTACCGTCCGTCACCATAAAAAGTTATCACAATCTTATGGACTATAGGCCTCATGTTGTACTTTATATCCCTATGACTTACTTACTTTATAACTGGAGGTTTGTACTTCAAATCCCCTTTATCTATTTAGTGTACAATATATGATCATTAACTATAGGCATGATGTTGTACAGAAGAGTTCTAGAATGTAGTGATCTTGCACCTGCCCTTTTTGTTTACACTTGCAGACCATCATTCATGTCGCTTCCCCAGAGAGGTCTTCCTCGATTCCTTTAGCTGAAGTTGCCCACCCACACCCCACCCCTCTGCTTTATCTTCCACATGCACTTATCATTACCTAAAAGTATATAATTAACTTTTTTCTCATTTCTTGTCTGTTCTTTCTCACAAAGATGTAAACTTCGTCAGGTCAAGGATGCTTCCCCTCGCATTCACAGCTCTATCTCCACTTTGCACATCAGTGTCAGGGACCAGAGTAGGTAGGTGCTCAATAAATGTCAGATAAATGGACTCAGTGAGGGTTCTTGCGAAGGGGAGACAGGACATGGTTAACATCAGGCTCTGGCATCCCTCAGGGGAACTTTCAGGAGATTCTGGCAGCTTGGCCTCCCTGGCGCCCAAATGATATGGAATGTTTCCAAGCTCTGAAGGAAATAAATGCTTAAAGATCCCTCTTGCTAACTTACCCTTCCAGTGATTTTCAACCTGAGGTAGGTTTTGGCTTTTGTTTAGAAAAAGCCTCTCTTATGATGGGTTCCTTCCTTTTTATTTAAAAAATACTGTTTAAAAAATTTAGGTGATTAGATAAATGTACAAAAAATTTGCAAAAAACCATGCAAACACACTCATTTAGGTTAACAGCACATATTTATAACTGTCTATGGTCTGTTTTTTTTTTAATGTTTATTTATTTTTGAGAGAGGCAGAGCTCGAGCAAGGAAGGGGCAGAGAGAGCAGGAGGCACAAGATCCGAAGCAGGCTCCAGGTTCCAAGCTGTTGACACAAAGCCCGATGTGGGGTTTGAACTCACGAGACATGAGATCATGACCTGAGCTGAAGTAGGATGCTTAATGGACTGAGCCACCCAGGTGCCCCAGCTGTCTATGGTCTCTAATGGCTTTGGTCCAGTTATAAAGTTTCACAGTGTTGTGATTGTGGTGGATAGGGTACTTAGCCTTCTTTGTTTATATTTAAACTGACAGCCCTCTATTTTACACTTCCCATTTTTTAACACTGTCTTCTCTATTCTTAGCAAAGGCCTTCTAATTCACAGAATTCACACCCCTGAACGTTTTACTTCTTTATGGGTTGTGTGATTTGCTTCTTTTTTATTTTATTTTATTTCTTTAAAGTTTATTTATTTTTGAGAAAGAGAGACACAGTATGAGTAGTGGAGGGGCAGAGAGAGAGAGGGAGATGCAGAATCTGCAGCAGGCTCCAGACTCTGAGCCGTCAGCACAGAGCCCAACACAGGGCTCGAACTTATGAGCCGTGAAATCATGACCTGAGCCAAAGTCGGACAGATGCTTAACCAACAGAGCCACCCAGGCACCTCTGCTTTTTTCTTTTAGATACAGAAACAATACTGCTACAAATAGCTTTATATGAATGCTTTTTTATTCCTTTGACTTGCTTCTTTAGAATTAGTTCCCAGCAGTGGGTATATTTAAGTACCTGAGGTTTTTTTCTTAAGATTCCCAACTAGTAGATGGTGCACTGTCTCCTGCAGATGGAATACAGTGAATCATTATTCTCCCACAAGTCCATATATATATTCATGATGCAAAGGTGACAAATGTGGGGAGATGCTCATGACATGTCACATGGAGCAGTGGGTAAGCGTATGCAATCTTCAGCCTTTTGGCCAGGGTTGAAATCTGCACTTTGATTTCCTCATCTGTAAAATAAGGTCAATAACAGCACCTACCTCAGAAAGAATAGTGCCTACCTCATAAGTTTTAAATGAGAAGTAAATGAGTTAATTGTCATAAAGTACTTAGAATAGTAACCGACACCCAACAAATGTTAATTATTATTTGTAACGCAAGAGCCATCAGCGGCCCCTCCCTACCTGTTGGCTGCTATTTTAGTCTTATTCTTCTTTCCAGTTCTCCCTGCTGTGATTCAGGACATTTGGCTTTTGTTGGACTGGCTGAACTATTTTTTAAAAGTTGAGTTGCATTTGCCATTAGCAAATCGTGTGTGTGTGTGTGTGTACAGACAAACAAAATATAGAAGCTACACGTGTGTTGTGTAGCCAGGGGGACAGACATGTACACAAATGACTCAAGAGTGAACAGTGTAGAGTGAAGGGATGTGTGGTCTACGTACCGAGTGTGAAGAACCAGTTTCAAGTTTCCATATCACGGGAAGTCTCCAGACCACGCAGGGCGTATGGTGCTCTATTGTGGCGTTGGTGGGGCTGCTTCCCTAGAACAGTTGAGGTACAGAGGCTGCTCTCTGCAGGTGTTCAGGGAAAGCAGACTGCTTGGCTGGACAAACAAACTTCTTTGCTTCCATTCTGGGGAGGATCAGCTATAAGTTACATGGATGGACTAAGTGCATTTATGCAATGACACTTTTCTCACATGGTGGTCAATTGTGGTGAGACAAATACTTTTCTTTCTTTTTTTATTTTAAAAGTTTATTTATTTATTTATTTAAGAAAAACAGAGTGAGTTGTAGAGGGGCAGGGAGAGAGGGAGAGAAAAAGAATCCCAAGCAAGCTCTGAGCTCCCAGCACGGAGCCCGATGCGAGTCTCGAACTCACGAAACTGTGAGATCATGAGCTGAGCCAAAAACCAAGAGTTGGACACATAACCGACTGAACCACCCAGGTTCCCTGAGACAAATATTTTTTTTCTTTTCTTTCTTTCTTTTTTTAATGTTTTACTTATTTTTGAGAGAGAGAGTGAGCAGGGGAGGGGCAGAGATTGAGGGAGACACAGAATCCAAAGCAGGCTCCAGGCTCTGAGCTGGCAGTCAGCACAGAGCCCAACACCAGGCTTGAACCCACAAACCAGGAGATCATGACCTGGGCCGAAGTCGGACACTCAACTGACTGAGCCATGCAGGTGTCACCAAATACTTTTCTTAAGGAAAGGTTCTTTATAAATTGCTTACTTTGCTCTAAAAATTTACAAAATGTTGTAACAAAGTACAATACAGAGTACAAAATACTCTGCAGTTTGAGTACCACATTGCTTGTCTATCCTTTTATCATGTTACAAGCTTGTAATTAAAATGATAAGTTTTGATGTTTATTAAAGGGTATTGGAAAATATAGAATGGGAAAAATATCTTTCAGACTCATCACTCAGAGACTGGATTGTGTGTGTGTGTGTGTGTGTGTGTAGTGTAGAGATAATAACTTTTAAAATCCCATTCTCTGTGTCATGTTATATCACAGGTATTTTCACATTATTACATTGTCTTCATAAACATAACCAACTGCATAGTATTTCATCAGGTGAATTTAGTGTTCTGTATGAGGTTATTTTCATTATTTCCTATTAAGATTACACTGTGATTCTTGTCTTGTGTATAAAGCTTATTGTTGTTATGGCTGTTATGTTTTAGATTAATAATCAAATTTTAGAGTCCTGAAGTGGAATAACTCAACTTAAATTCAAATGCTCTTTTTTTATTTGGAAAATTTCAAACCTACATGAATTAAGAGGACAGTGTAGTGAATACTTATGTATGCATTACCCAGCTTGGAAAATGGTCTGTATTTTGACAAAACACAAGCATTTAAAAATACTATTCTTGTGGGCACCTGAGTGGTTCAGTCAGTTGAGAGTCCTCCTGTGGATCTGAGCTCAAGTCATGATCTCAGGGTTGTGAGTTCAAGCCCCGTGTTCGGCTTTGTGCTGGGCATGAAGCCTACTAAAAAGAAAACCATTATTTTCCCAATGTGTTGAACCTTTCACCTCTCCACCGGTGACCTTGGCAGTGGGCATTTCTCTACAACTTTAGCAGCACTGAGGATCATTACTAAAATCCAAACCCAAAGAAAATCCAATATTAAAACTTGGCTCAGTTGTTCAACAACAAAATTAATTAATTTGCTCTTTTTCCCCACCCCTGGAGTTCAGCAGAATAGTATTTTTGACCTAGCCTGGCCTCAGTATACCCCAAGAAGATCAATGCAGGGAGCTCTCTTGTAGCTTTGGCCAATTGAATGTCATTGAAAATTCCATAAATATCATGCAGGTCTATCTTAAAGTAAAACTCAATACAATGTAAGGGTCATGTGAATAAGGACCTAGCAACTTAGATCAAAGATGTGGAAAAAAGTGGCACCTGGGTGGCTCAGTCGGTTAGGCATCCGACTTCGGCTCAGGTCGTGTTCTCGCAGTTAGTGAGTTCTAGCCCTACGTAGGGGTCTGTGCTGACAGCTCAGAGCCTGGAACCTGCTTCAGATTCTGTGTCTCTCTCTCTCTCTGACCCTCCCTGGCTCACGCTACGTCTCTCTCTCAAAAATAAATAAACATTAAAAAATTTAAAAAAAAGCATTTAAGAGGGGTTGATCTAAAAGTATGATAAGTTGGGTTGGTGGGAGGGTGAGCCACACATGAGGAGATGAAAACCCTATCTAGGATGGACACCATGAAAATGCAGATGCAGGTGGACAAATGAAAGAGGGCAAAATAAGAGGAGGGTCCTTGTTTGGTAGACAAAATGAAACAAAACAAAACAAAAAATTGGATTGTTGAGGGTTGAAGACAAAAACACGAACTGGGGGGGCGGGGGAGAGGATAGCAGTATGAGCTATTTTTCACTTATCTGGGCTTCCAGGTCCATATGTGTAACGGCTAAAGGAAACACCTCTGTTGTCTGCCTTCTGGGCTCAATACGGGCATCATGTGCTCTTTGTATAAATGTGTATTTTTAAGATGTTCTGGTAATTGGATAATCACAGCACTAAAGAGGCATGTGAATGATCAGGAGTATTTGCTTTAAAACAAAAAGGAAAGGGCCACCTGGGTGACTCATTCGGTTAAGGGTTTGGCTCTTGATTTAGGCTCAGGTCGTGATCTTACGACTCATGGGTTCGAGCCCCATGTTGGGCTCTGTGCTGACAGCACGGAGCCTGCTTGGGATTCTCTCTCTTTCTCACTCTCTCTCTGTCTCTCAAAATAAATAAATAAACTTTAAAAAATGTTTTAAAAAAGTAAAAAAAAAATAAGGAATGAAGGTCAAGGAAAGAAGGAAAATAGGAAATCCCATTGAGAACCTACTGCGTGCCTGTTTCGGGGCTTGGCACTTTCAGACACAGAATCTCCACTAATTTTCACCATGCCTCGGAGTCATTATACTCTCCCCATGTTTAAAATGACTGGGCTAAGGGCGCCTGTGTGGTTCAGTCGGTCAAGCATCCGACTTTTGATTTCAGCTCAGGTCAGGATCTCACAGTTGCGAGATTGAGCCCCACGTCAGGCTCGGCACCGGGCGTGGAGCCCACGTAAGACTCCCCCTCTCCTCTCTCTCTGCCCCTTCCCCTCTTCAAAAGGAATTTAATATGAGTGGGCTGAAGCCCATCATTTCTCCAGTGTCACACAGCGAGCAGGGTAAGCAGTGGGGAAGTGAGATAACATTAACCGAACTCCCAAGGCAGCACTGAGGATAAGTCCTCAGTGATTGCAGACTGTGTTTTTAACATGGCTGGGTCTATTCCAGACTCCAGGACAAGGGGAGTCCCTTTTCCCACCACTTCTTTCCTTGTTCCAGGTCTGATGGAAGAGGAAAACCAGACGGGAGTGGTCTACTTCCACTTCCACCCCTTCTCAATGGACCCAGCAATGGCTCCCCTCTTATTTGTGGCCTTCTTGCTGTTGTTCTTAGGAAGCCTTGTTGGAAACGTCACCATTGGGCTCACAATCTGGCGAGATCACTCCCTCCACACCCCAATGTACTTCTTCCTCTTCGTCCTGGCCGTGCTGGAGATTGGCTACTCCACCAACATTGCTCCCCTGACTCTGGCTAGCATCCTTTCCGTGGGGCACATGCTCATCTCTCTTCCCAGCTGTGGGGCCCAGATGTTCTTCTTCATTCTTCTTGGAGGGTCTGACTGCGTCCTGCTTGCTGTCATGGCCTATGACAGGTACGTGGCAATCTGCCACCCATTGCATTACCACGTCATCATGAGTTGGCGGCTCTGTGGGCAGATGACTGTAGGTTCTTTGGGCCTGGGATTTCTGTTGTCACTGCCTTTGACCATTCTGATCTGCCGCCTTCCATTCTGTGGCCACAGTGAAATCTACCACTTCTTCTGTGACATGCCTGCAGTCATGCGCCTGGCCTGTGTGGACACCCGCATGCACGAGGCAGCTCTCTATGCCATCAGTGTGGCCGCGGTGGCTGTCCCTTTCCTCCTGATCTGCCTCTCCTATGGCTGCATTGTGGCCACCATCCTGAGGATGAATTCAGCTGAGGGAAAGCGCCGGGCTTTCTCCACCTGTTCCTCCCACCTCAGCGTGGTTCTCCTGCAGTATGGGTGTTGCACCCTTATCTACCTTCGCCCCAGCTCCAGCTACTCTCCAGAAGAGGGCCGGGCAGTGTCTGTTGTCTACACCTTTTTTTCACCAGTGCTAAACCCCTTGATCTATAGCATAAGGAATCAAGAGGTGACTGATGCAGTAAGAAGACTTATGGTAAGAACGTGCTGGTTCAGGAAATCAGAAGTATCCCTTCCTAGAAAAAGTACTCCCCAAACCAGGAGAAGCATGATCTCTAGGTCAGGATGCTCCAAAGCAAAAAGGAAGGAGCAGAGAGATGCCTGTCTCTGTGGCTTTCCAAGCCTGTGAAGTGCTCACCAGTGTGCGTTCCTCTGCTTTTTAGGAAATTCCAATGAGGAATCCCTGGATTGGCCCTGACTACTTAGCCAGCCTCCTCTCTCATCATAGAATAAGGACTGGACAGGAGTATCAGTGAAGGAGAGGGTGAATAAATGGATGGACAGGGAGACAGTAGCATTTGATATAATGGAGGCCATCCTGTTATCTGTTTTAAGAGCCTACATCCCTGATAGTACATGGACCCAATGAATCCAAATACTCAAATGTCTTCTGACCTTTCTCTTTGCCATTCAAGGCCTGCTCAAGTCCCACTGGCTTAATAAAGTCTGTCTGGCCATTCTTCTGACAGTGGGCTTCCTCTTTCCACTAAATCATACTTCTTTTGATTTTTATCAAAACAAATTATTGTCTTTTTGTACAACCAAGTTTCACACGTTTCGGTGTTGCCTCTAAAATAAGTCTATAAGGCCCCTTAGAATAGAAGAAATGACTTATTTTTTCTTTGCATTTTCTGGCAAGTGGTGGGTATTTAGCTGTAGGGTCTAACCATGGACTTGAGTTCTCACCTTGCTTTTATGTAAAAAAGAGGGTGGTGATAACAACAGCCTTTCTATTTCAAGGGAGTTGGATTGATAGTCAAGTGAGATAATGGATGTGTGAAAATATAATAGGAAAGTACAGGGATGCCTGGGTGGCTCAGTGGGTTAAGCGTCTGACTTTGGCTCAGGACATGATCTCACAGTTCATGATTTCAAGCCCCATGTCAGGCTCTGTGCTGACAGTTTAGAGCCTGGAGCCTGCTTTTGGATTCTGTGTCTCCTTCTCTCTCTGCCTCTCCCCCACTTGTGCTCTGTTTCTCTGTCTCTCTCTCAAAAATAACTAAACATTTAAAAAAGTTAAAAAAATATAAGAAAGTCCAGAAGAAGCCATGATTATTATGTGTGTATGTATATATTTAAGTCCTCTGTCACTTGCACTTGAACTGCTTTTACTAAGTTCAAGGCTTGCCTTCCTGATGATCTGATCAACCCTTCCTGAAGCAGTCGAGACAGTTGCTTCTCATGGCAGGAGATGGCCCCTGCAATTCCTGCAGGGGAAGCCCAAGCCCCAGTTGGCAATGAGAAGGGCTGTCAGGGAGGTTGGTGGCAGGGACCAGATGGAGGGCTGAGAGTAGGTAGGGAAAGGTATTTCCAACACATCTTCCTTAAAAAGGAAAAAGGACAGAATCTCATTCTCTTCTCGATCTGCAAAGCAATCGATGATAAAAACCAGCCTATTCCATATCTGATTGTGTTACATGTGAGAAAGAGGGGGAATATGAGAACCTGATGGCAAGAATTCCCGGGGCATCCAAATATGTTTAGTTGTGCTTGTGTGGTGATTCAACAGTTTATTGATAGCAGTGGTGTTTGGTGGAATTAATATATTACTTATCTAGTTTTAATTAATTCTGTTTCCAGTATGGTTCCACAAAAGATGTGAAGCAGCTTAAAAATACATTGGATGCACTCGGAAAGCAAAATTTAGAACCACCATATGATCCAGCAATTGCATTATTAGGTATTTACCCAAAGGTTACAAAAATACAGTTTTGAAGGGGTACATGCACCCCAATGTTTATAGTAGCATTATCAATGGCCAAATTATGCAGAGAGCCCAAATGTCCATCTACTGATGAGGAGATAAAGAAGATAAAGTAGATAAAGTACACAATGGAATATTACTCAGTGAGCAAAAAGAACGAAATCTTGTCATTCGCAGCAATGTACATGGAGCTAGACTGTATCGTGCTAAGTGAAACCAGTCAGTCAGAGAAAGACAAATACCATGTGATTTCACTCATATGTGGAATTTAAGAAACAAAACAGATGAACCTAGGGGAAAAGGGGGAAAAGAGAGGAGAAGGAAACAAGTCACAAGAGACTCTTAACGATAGAGAACAAACTGAAGGTTGATGGAAGGAGGTGGGTGAGAGACGGGCTAGATGGGTGATGGGAATTAAGAGGGCACTTGCCGGATGAGCACTGGGTGTTGTATGTAAGCGATAAATCACTGAATCCTACTTCTGAAACCAATATTGTACTATGTATTAGCTAGCTAAAATATATTAAAAAGTAAAATAAGCAAGAATGTAAAAAAATAAATTGGATACAAATGTTAAAAACACATAGACAAGAATAAGGCACCTGGGTGGCTCAGTAAGTTGAGCATCTGACTTCAGCTCAGGTCATGATTCATGGCTCATAAGTTTAAGCATCGTGTTGGGCTTTGTGCTGACAGCACAGAGACTGCTTTGGATTCTCTGCCTCCTTCTCTCTCTGCACCTTTTAATGTTTAAAAAAGAATTTAAAAAGCCATATAGGCAAGAAGATTGGGGTAAAGGAAAAATTTAGGCAGGGTCATAGAGTATATAGTAGTAAAATTGCAATGCAGAAATGTAACTTGTGTGTTCCTCTGAAGTCTATATAGTGGTCACCTACAGGTATCTGAGATTTCTAGTAGCCAGGGAAAAGAATAAAATATTATTCAGTGTGAGAATTCAGAGTTCATATAATACTATATAGTAGAACTATGGAGAAATCTAACACTTTTTTTTGGTTAAATCTCAGATGTAAAAGAATATTTCTCCACAGCTTTCCAAAGGAGAATATAGCACACTTAACACACCAGTGATTAGAATAATAATACTAGCTATCACTTACTGAGCACTGAAGTATGTGCCAGACATTGTTTATGTGCTTAGAACACGTTAATTCACTTGATTCCCACAACATCTTATGAGATTGGTACCGTTATTATCCTCATTTTACACATAAAGGACTGAAGCTTAGAGAGGTTGAGTAATTTTCCCAAGATCACACAGCTAGTAAGGGCTGTCACAGTCTCACTCCAGAGCCTGTGACCTTAACCACTATAACATACAGTAAATATGGGATGAACTTTCTAGGGCTAATGCTCAATGTAAGCTGATGGTGTGACATTGATGTTTCAGTCACTTAAAGCACTTAAATCTACAAGGGATGAGTACAGTCAGTAAAAGGATATATCTCTCAAATTCTCTAACTTGATTTTAGGGAATAAACCTAAACTATTAGAGCCTGATGGGCCAGCATGTCTTTCAGGAGGTGCTCCACAAACACTATTTTACTCAACCAAGGTCTTGATAGGAATTGGAGAAGAGAAAGTTCCTGCTTGCTGTTTTTTTTTTTTTTAAATATTTTTTATTTATTTCTAGGAGAGAGAGAGACAGCGTGAGCAGGGGAGGGTCAGAGAGAGAGGGAGACACAGACTCCGAAACAGGCTCCAGGCTCCGAGCTGGCAGTCAGCACAGAGCCCGATGCGGGGCTCGAACCCACGAACCGCGAGATCATGACCCAAGCGAAAGTCGGACGCTTAACCGACTAAGCCACCCAGGCGCCCCGTCCTGCTTGCTGTTTTTATCCAAGAGTTGGAATACATATGTTCTGCATTAATAATAAGCCAAGAACTTTTGTACTCACTGTACAAGATTTGGACACGATTGGTTTTCTTTTCTTTCTTTCTTTCTTTCTTTCTTTCTTTCTTTCTTTCTTTCTTTCTTTCTTTCTTTCTTTCTTTTTTTAATGTTTTATTTATTTATAGGAGAGAGGGAGACAGTGTGAGCAGGGGAGGGTCAGAGAGAGAGGGAGTGACAGACTCTGAAACAGGCTCCAAGCTCTGAGCTGGCAGTCAGCACAGAGCCCGACGCGGGGCTCGAAACCACGAACCGCGAGATCATGACCCAAGCGAAAGTCGGACGCTTAACCGACTAAGCCACCCAGGCACCCCAGGATTGGTTTTCTTTTCTTTCATTACATATCCATCTGCACGCTCTAATTTCATACTGGTACTCCAACGGAATCAGATTTGAACAGCACAAAACAATATCATCATATTCTAATGTGATTTTATTTACTCATTGGTCTGAGCCCACCAGAGTAACTCTTAGTGGTATTAGCTATGTGAAGCAAGTGGCCTAGTATGCACTGAATGTTTGTATCCCCTCAAAATTCATATATTGGATCTAATCCCTGATATGATGGTATTTGGAAGTGGTACATTTTGGAGGTAATTTGGTCATGAGGATGGAGTCATCATGAATGGTATTAGTGCTCTTATAAAAGTGATCCCACAGGGGCACCTGTGTGACCCAGTCGGTTAAGTGGCCAACTCTTTATCTTGGCTCAGGTCACATTTTCAGAGTTCATGAGATTGAGACCTGTCTAGGACTCTGTGCTGTCAGCATGGAGCCTGCTTGGGATTCTCTCTCTCCCTCTCTCTCTGTCCCTCTTTTGCTCTTGTGAGCTCACATGTGTACATGCTCTCTCTCTCAAAATAAATAAATAAACTTAAAAATTTTTTTTAGAAAGAAGAAGAAGGAATCCCACAAAGCTCTCTAACCCCTTCTGCTGTAAGGATATAATGATAGTGTGGAAGAGGGCCCTCGCCCAACTATGTGGCACCTAAATATCAGGCTTCCAGCCTCCAGAATCGTGAGAAATAAATTTCTGTTGTTTAGAAACCACCCAGTATCTGGCAGTTTATTCTTCTTCTTCTTTTTTTTTAAACCATTTTTAATGTTTATTTATTTCCGGGGGGGGGGGGGCGTGCAGAGAGAGGGAGACAGAGAATCCAAAGCAGGCTTCAGGCTCTGAACTGTCAGTACAGAGCCGACACAGAGCTTGAACTCACAAACTATGAGATCATGACCTGACTGAACTCATGACCTATGAGATCACGAGCTGAAGTCGGACACTTAACTGACGGAGACACTAGGCGCCCCTCTGGCATTTTGTTCTAACAGCCTGAACTAACTAAGCCATGGCCCTACTGCATAATGAATTTATAGAAGGTAGTTATTTAAGAAAACGTTCCCTCTTTTAACTAAAAATATCAGGCAGGCTGTAACTCAGCTTTAGGGGGGCCCCTGTGGACCCCCAAATCCTCTTCCTGTTGCTCATGCACATTGATGGAAGGGGGTGAGATAGGACGTCTTGGTTTAAAATCCTGGATCAGCCACTGATCAGCTGTGCAAACTTGGACAAGTCAACCTACCGCTGTAGACTGTGGTTTCCTCATTTGTAGAGTTGAAGCACTGAACACTGATTGACATATCCAGTAAGGTGTTAGAAGATGAAAATAAAATATAAATGAAACTTAGCACACAAATTTATGGTCAGCATCACCACCCTCACCATCCCCTTCCTGCTTATCACTCTCTCCTCTGTCTTCATCATGGCCGCCATCCTGAAGATCCGCTTGGCAGAGGGGAAGCACAGGGTCTTCTCCACCTGACTGTGGTCCTGTTCCAGTGTGGATGAGGAGGCCTCCTTCGGGTGTTCCAACACCAGCTACTCTCCCAGAGAGGGGCTGGCGGGTGTCTGTGGTTTAAACATTCACCACCCTTGTGCGGAACCCCTTAATCAATAGCATGAGAAACAAATTGTTCAAGGATGCTCTTAAAAAAAGAAATTACAAGGTTCTTGCTGCTCAGAGTACATTGACTCTTTCTGGATATTATGAGCCAAACAGTTTTTTTCCTACGTGGGAAAAGAAATAAAAAAGGATGAACCATCTAGAAGCCGAGGGGAAAGACACTTAAACTTCAAAACTGTTTTAAATTCTATCGCTCTTCCTCTGTTGCTGTGTGTCTGTGTTCTGGGTGTGAAGTAACAGTGTCTTCATCTGTAAAGTCATGCTAGGCCTGTCGAGAGGGTCATTAGTGAGGTCATGGATCTAAAAGGACTTTGTGAACTGTAGCAGATGACCCGGGTCTCATTTGGATTCAATTGCTCTTTAGAAACAAAATCTATTTCTTGCTTTTCCTAAAATTTATTTGCACTATTTAGAAGACAGCACACGAAGAGGTAAAGGGTGCTAAGTTCCAACAGCCTAAAGAGCTTAGAATTCTCAAATGCAGAAAGAGGACGAAGGGTTGTCATGAGACACTGGGTCATCTTCTCTTCTAGAACAAACCAGTGTTTCTCAAAACGTTGGCTTACTTTCAAAGGCCCACATCCCTCAGATGGCATGGAAAAAATTTCTCTGGCTAATTAGGGATGGAAAGAGTGCAAATTTTACTTTCCTCTTGAAGATTCACAAGCACATTACCTGGGATGCTTTACCATAGAGCAGTCTTTGTAGGGCTGGGGCCTCCCCAAACAACTGATCACCCTTCCTTCCTTTCTTTCCTTTCCTTCTCTCTCTTTTCTTTCTTCTTTTCCTTCCTTTCTTTTCTTTCTTTCTTTCTTTCTTTCTTTCTTTCTTTCTTTCTTTCTTTCTTTCTTTCTTTCTTTCTCTCTCTCTCTCTCTCTCTCTCTCTCATCTAAGATACTTAACCTGATGAAGATTATCTTCTGGAAAAGCTCTTAAGGAAATGATCCTGTAAAAGACCAACAATATATCGGATGGAATAGTGGCTTGGCTCTGAATAAAATGAGTCTGTTGAGACAGAAGCCAGGCTACATGAAAGAAAACTCACAAGCAAATTGAAAATGCAACCTGTTCACTTATGAATGTTACTGAACACAAATCCTTTTACATATATTTTAAGATCTGATTATTACTCAGGTAAGTTTGACCTAAAAACTAAAAACCTTCAAGAAAGAATAGTAAAGCACAATGACTTGATGATTTGTAGTGAAATTGAGAGCTCACCACTCCTGGTCTTTGCTCTTAAGAAAATGATCTTTGGGGCCACACAGCATTTGCTGCAGGGTCTTTCTGGTTTCTTTTTCTGGAGAGGTGAGATGTAGGTCAAGGTGAAGGTCAAGTCCTTGCCTATCAACAGCAAAGTTCACTGAGTTCCCCTCATCCCATGGAAACATAGCACATTTGCTGACTATGTCCAGTGTGGGTTTGTGGTTGCATGTGGGGGAACCAGATTGGATGTTGGGGTCACCTGGATGCATTCAGTGACTCACAGGAATGTGGAGAGACAATCCGGAAAAAGGTGCATTGGTCATAGAAATTGCTTCATGGCCTCCTTGGATGCAGTCACTTTCTCTTTCAAACTCCCTAGAGTCTGATTCTAGAAGTAGGATCAGAAGATGACTCTGAACTGGTGCTAGTTGCAAAGGAGCTGGTCAATTTTTCTTCCTGTAGTTTTTAATTTTTTATTTTATTATTATTTTTAGTATTTTTTTATTTTTGAGAAAGAGAGACATACACACTGACACAGCATGAGTGGGGCAGAGAGAGGGGGAGACACAGAATCTGAAGCAGGCTCCAGGCTCTGAGCTGTCAGCACAGAGCCTGATGCGGGGCTTTAACCCCCAAAGTGTGAGATCATGTCCTGAGCTGAAGTTGGATGCTTAACTGACTGAGCCACCCAGGCGCCCCTCCCTATAGCTTTTTAAAAATAATATTTATTTACCACCTATAAGGCATAAGCACATTATTTGGAAAGCAGAAAACCACTGTTCAGGCTGCAAGACGAAAAAGAAAAATGGGGGAAAGAATAATTAGTAAATAACAAACTAAGAGGAATAATTAGTAAACAACTGCCAGCTTGCCTGCATTGTCATTCATGACCGTGACTCTGGCTGCGGTGGAAAGGGGGCCGAGCTCCAAGGAAACAGAGTCCCAACTCAAGCTCAGCTGCTGCTCTGCTGTGTTGCATTCTGGGGCTTTGGGCGGGGCAGAGAAGCCACCAGAACGCTCCCCTCGGCCTGCCTGTGGCTTGTGGGCCTGCAGCTTGCACCTTTGGCTCAAGACAGAATGGTTTCCTGGGCTCTTCTCTGAGTAGACATCTGCCCACTTATCCTTCCTGAAACATGTTCCAGGTCAGTTAGGCTTTCAAATGGTTGGTGATTGCTTTTCAGGAATGTTTTGCATTTTTCTTTCTAGATTGCTTTGACAACTTCCTGCCAAGCTCTCCCACTCTCACACATATATACACCCTTTTAGGTCTTCATTTTCTTATTTTAAGTTTATTTATTTATTTTGAAAGAGAGAGAGAGAGAGGGAAGAGGAAGAGAGAGGGGGGGAGGAATGAGAGAGGGAGAGACAGAGAGAATCCCAAGCAGTCTCTGAGCTGTTAGTGTAGAGCCCGACATGGGGCTTAAACTCAGACTCATGAACCATGAGATTATGATGTGAGCCAAAGTCAAGAGTTGGACACTTAACATACTGAGCCACTCAGAAGCCCCTGTAGGCCTTCATTTTTAACAGTGTTCACAGAGTGTTCAGTTACTGGTTCTTCAAATTTTCATCTGAAAATTTTAGGTGACACATAAATGAACATGAGAGACTACAAAACAGAACCGGCATAATACATGCTGATACGTAACAAAAAGTGAGTGAGTTGAATTTAAGTCAAGAAAAACATTGGGGTGCCTGGGTGGCTCAGTCAGTTAAGTGTTTGACTTCAGCTCAGGTCACTAATCTTGTGGTTTGCAAGTTTGAGCCCCGTGTTGAACTCTGTGCTGACAGTTTAGAGCCTGCTTCAGATTCTGTGTCTCCCTCTCTCTCTGCCCCTCCCTCTCTCTCTCTCTCTCTCTCTCAAAAATAAATAAACATTAAAAAAAAGAAAAGAAAAACATGAAGTAATCGAGGGCATCTGGCTGACTCAGTCAGAAGAGTGTGCCACTCTTAACCTCAAGGTTGTGAGTTGGAGCCCCACGTTGGCATAGAGATTACTTAAATAAATAAACTAAGAAAAAAGGAAAACATTAAGTAATTCATAAATCACAAAGATTGTTCATTAATAACTGAAGTTTGAGGGGCGCTTGGGTGGCTCAGTCAGGTAAGCTGCCAACTTCGGCTCAGGTCATGATCTCACGGTTCACAAGTTTGAGCCCCACATTTACAGCTCAAAGCCAGCAGCCTGCATCAGATTCTGTGTGTGTGACTTTCTCTGCCCTTGCCCCACTCATTCTCTCTCTCTTTCTCTCTCAAAAATAAAGAAAAAAACATTAAAAATAACGGAAATAACTGAATTTTCCCCCTACGTTTTATAATAGCCTTGACAAGGATCACTATCAACTACTGGTAAAAAAAAGAAAAAAATTATAGGGTGTGTGGCAGGGTCTTGAACAATATTTGGTGAACAAAGAAAGGAATGTCCAGTGCTCTAACGTTCTGCAATCAATGTATACCAGACACCTGTTAGGTGCTTAGCACTGACTACAACACGCAATGCAATACCTAGTTGAATTAGTTGCTTCCATTGAGGACGTAATCCTGGTAGGGGTGGAGTAAATATTATAATAAACACAATGCAGGGATGCCTGGGTGGCTCAGTTGGTTAAGCGTCCGACTTCCGCTCAGGTCATGATCTCAAGGTTTGTGACTCTGAGCCCCGTGTCTGGCTCTGTGCTGACAGTTCAGAGCCTGCTTCAGATTCTGTGTCTCCCTCTTTCTCTCTGCCCCTCCCCTACTCACGCTCTCTCTCTCTCAAAAATAATTAAATGTTAAAAAATTTTAAGGAAACAAAATACAGAGTGATAAGTGCTATAATTCGGGTGAGGACAAAACCACCACAAAGGATGGAGCAGGGAGTGATCTTTCCCTTTTTGGAGGAGGTTGGAGGAAGGTGTATCAGAACATGGCCTTACTTAACAGATGACACCTGGCTGAGCTCTGAAAGATGCCTTGAATTTGTCCAGGTGCACAAAATATTAATCTTCATTTGGATTAATTAAAGTTATATATCTTTTAAACTCTCCCAAACTTGGAGAGTAAAAATTAAGCAGTAATTAGAACATAGTTCAGTCTAGTAGCAGTTAAATCAGTTTGGAATATCACATCTCCAAATAATTCCTATTTGTGTTCAGACATTGACCTATAGGGGATGGTCAAGTGCAAAGCTAAGTTAGCCTCTTGGGGCTTTACTGAACCAACGTTGGCAGGGAAATCCCCAGACAGAAGATGAGAAGAACTGAGAGCTGAGAGAGAAAAGCCAGAATTCTGTCTCTGCAAGGGCTAAAGTCCCATGCATTTCCCTTGAGAAGAGGCATCAGGGAAGGATTTTAACAGCGTCTGGATGTGAGCCCCCCTCACTGCTGGGCCGTTTCTCAGAGAGTCGGTCTCCATGGGTCCCAAGATTGTGAAGAAGGGGATTCCACTGTGGCCTTCACTCAGCCTCGGGGAAGGATGTAGTTACCAGCCTCTCAAGGTAAGGAGGGTAGAGGGAAGACCACGTTGATGAGTTGTTGTGTGGTCTAGACCCCGGGGAATGGACCCATGAACCCTACTGACCTTGGGGTTCCCTGATCCTGTGAGGGTCTTCCTGGGGTGAAGTTAAAATTGGATGGGAACATTCGTACAATCTGCTGGAGTGAATTAGGTGACAGGGCTTATGCCAAATATTCTAACAACAAATAAGTCTTCAAAACAGTTCACTACTGAGGGCGAGGGAATAGTCTGCGTCTCCCTTGAAATGTAGCTGATTTCCTAGGTTGGCTGAGAGTGGTGAAGAAGTTATCCACCCTCCTTGTAGGAGGTGTCCATGCTTTGTTGGGGCACCCAGGAAATACTGTGTAATCTACTCAGTTTCTAGGTTACACACTCTATGCCTGGTTGATAGTAGATGCTCAGTGAATACTTGTTGAACGAGTGAATGTACAAATAGTCCTCTTAATTACACGCCATGAGGGAAGAAGATAGAGGGGTATGCGAAGGTCTTTATGGAAGAGGAAAGGCTTTTTCTGTGAATGTTTGCCAAGTCTTTGGAAGCGGTACTGGTACCAAGAGACTCATCAAAGAAGATGCAACATTATTGAGAATGTATAGTTCCTGGATGAGAGGAGAGCTGGAATTCTCTGATCCAACCTTAAGGTAGCAAGGCATTATGTAGCAGCAAAGGGAGAAGAAAGCAGACAATGAAAGAGAACATTTAACTACAACAAAGCCCACAGGATTGTCATCTTCGTACCATTGAAAGGACCCCAGAGGAGGAGCAAGTTTGGGAGTGAAGAGTGGAGAGATTTCTCATTCACTCGTCAATACCTTGGGTGAAGACACCAAAGGCAAGAACAATTTTTTATTTGTTTAATAGATTTATTACACTTTGCATGTTCCTAAAAATAGAGTGACTTGCAATAAAACCCTAGTGACAGGAAAATCAAAATCAACTTGCACAGTAGAGAAGATAAGAGAGAAATAGAAATGGAGTTATTGGAGTTGAGGAATGATAAGCAGTTGAATACAAAACTTGGTTTTGGGCTTCCTAGCAGCTAAGACAAAAAGGGAAACATGAATTATGTAGCTTTAATAGTCAAGTGGGATGACATATATTTAATTAAGAGAGAAATGTGTGTGTCTGGCCAGGGTTGTGGAAAATGGGTTGTGAATTCAGGTGAGCCTAAGGGATGAGAATGAGAATTAGATTTCCTTATCCAAGGAATGTTGAACATCCTCTCTGTGATCAACATGATTGTGCAGTGCAGTGGGATTCATTATAGTTTTTAAGACATTCCACAGAGAGAATCTTTTATTCTTAAACTTCTCTGAAAACCTGTTGATGTTCTGAAGAAAATTTTGAGGGATACTGGAGGTAGTGTGCTTGAGAGATGTGGCTTCCAAGAGCTACGACTAATGCCCAGAGTTATAGCTTTGAGAAACATGTTCATTAAATTTGTAGATGACAGGGGAGCGAAATTGATTACTCACTGGAGTAAAGAATTGAAATTCTCTGTATGATCTTGATGGGCTAGAATGATGAGTTAAATCTAAAGGGTTGAATTTAAGAAGAGATGAGGATAAAGGAAAAATGAGAGGAGAAGGAAAGGAAGGGAAAGGAAAGGGAAGGGAAGGGAAGGGAAGGAAAAGAAAGGAAAGGAAAGGAGGGAGAGAGGAAGAGAGGAAGGGAGGTTCACAACAATAAACTCAGCCTGTAAATGGATGTGAATCCTGGTTCCAACAAAGACTGTATAACTAGGGGTGTGTTAGGGAACTTCCGTTTCCTCACCTCTCAAACAAGAATTCTAAAAATCAATGAAACTTTTATAATTGAAACAATAAACACACATTTTTGGAAGGAAATTTAAAAAGTGGAGAAAAGCATGAAGAAAACAGTCATCACCCGTTTTTCTAAAAAACACTGAGTTTACTGTCCTTCTTTATATTGGTCGCATAATTTGTTCATGCGATGCATAGTCTTGCCTCATTGTTTTCTTCATTTAATGTTATATTATGAGCATCTTCTCACCTTATTAAACCTCTTAATTATAACAATTTTAATGGCAATATAGTAGTTCATCATATGAATATATGTCAAGTGACTGAAACATCACTTTTGTAAGTGCTGATTTATTTTTGAAAGAGAGAGAGAGAGGGAGAGAGAGTGTGTGTATGAGCGGGGGGAGAGGTGTGGGGGGTGGACAGAGAATCTAAAGTGGGCTCTGGGCTGACAGCAGTGAGCCTGATGTGGGACTCAAACTTGTGAACTGCGAGATCATGACCTGAGCCGAAGTCAGACGCTCAACCAACTGAGCCACCCGGGTGCCCCAAAACGTTACTTTTTGTTAAGCATTTGTTTTGTCTCCTTATAAAAAATTATTAAGGCCCACTGCACACATCTTTGTGCATTTGGCTCCATATGCCAGGCTATTTCCTTAGGGTAGATCCTTTAATGTTGAGAGTACATTTAAAAAAATTTTTTTCAATGTTTATTTTTGAGAGACAAAATGCCAGTGTGGGAGGGGCAGAGAGAGAGAGAGAGAGAGAGAGAGAGAGATTGAGAGACAGAATTTGAAGCAGGCTTCAGGCTCCGGGCTGTCAGTGCAGAGCCCAACATGGAGTTCAAACCCACAAACTGTGAGATCATGACCTATGCTGAAGTCGGTTGCTTAACCGACTAAGCCACCCAGGTGCCCCTACATCTTTTTTTTTACATTTATGTAATTATTTTGAAAGAGAGAGAGTGCACAAGTGAGAATGGGGGAGGTACAGACAGCAAGGGAGAGAGAATCCCAAGCAGACTCTGCACTGTCAGCACAGAGCCCGATATGGGATTCAATCCCACGAACCACGAGATCATGACCTGAGCCAAAATCAAGAGTCAGATGCTTAACCGACTGAGCCATCCAGGCACCGCCAATGCATGTGACATCTTAAATCACTTCTTGAAGACACTGATTATCTCTCCAGAAAGGATAAGCCTCTTCAGAATCAGAGTGCTAAAACGAAGATTACTATTTCTACTTCAAAAGTACGAAGTATCAGTCACTGCATTGATAGGGCCTCAGTAAATCTCCAGTGTTCATGTCAATACAGATTACACAGTGCCTGACGCTGTGCTAGGTCCTGGGCATTAGTACAGAATGGGACCCCATTGTCCCTGCTCTCATGGAGCTTACAGTCCAAGGAGGGGAGTGAAATACAAAGCGAACCCAGAGGCAAACACATCATTCAAGGAATGGTGAGACCCCTGGTTATAGATAATCGTTCTTTTTCTTATAAGTGTTTGCCCCACACCCTCCTACACTGTTGGTGGGAATGTAAACTGGTGCAGCCCCTCTGGAAAACAGTGCGGAGGTTCCTCAGGAAACTAACAANTTTTTTTTTTTAAAAAAGTGTTTGCCCCATTAGTGTTTAACTCATGGAGATCAAATATTTGGGGTGAAGGATGTGCTGTCCATCCTCACTTGCTGTGCATAGAGAGAAAGACAGGCAGGTATGTGCTTTTAATGTTGCCTCAGAAAAGGAATTAACATTTTTAAGGAATAAAACTCTCAGAAAGTTCCAGATGAAAAATTTCCTACCATGATTCCAGCCATCTTCTAGCCCTCCTACCCCACATGAGGCTGCGCCAAACAGATGACCCGTTCAGGGGCAGATGCATTTAGGAAAGGAAAACACTTTACTTCCAAAGCATGCGGGGAGTCAGACATTAAAAAGACTGGCTTGTCAGACATAAAAACCTAACAAATACTCAAAGGATAAAATTGCAAATCAGCAAGGATATAAGGTTGTATTATTCTGTTTATGGTGGAAAACAACATTCTTACATGATTATCATATTTTCAAAAGTCATGATACATCTTTAGACATCAGCATAGCAAAAATAAACAAGAAATGCATTCCTTTGGGCATCCATAACCCAGTCAGGATCATCTGTTTTCATTTAACTCAGGTTGCAGGGTGGTCCCCCCTTTCTACTGTGGCACTGTGAACTGCTTAATCATTGGAAGAAAGGCAAATTGTCAGTTTTATGTTTCTGCAGGAGATGTGATATGGGGTGTGTGTGTGTGTGTGTGTGTGTGTGTGTGTGTGTGTGTTGAAGGGGTGGGATAAATACCCCGCTGAACTTCATGCTACCCTTCATTCTTTATGCTACTTCAATGAGAGTCAGTAGCTGTCATTGGCCAAACTGAACCAGAAACCACAGGGGCAGGGTGACTGGCTAATGCAGTCCTTTGTCACTAGCCTCCCATGGGGCAGAGCAGGGTGGAGAGTGGACCTAGGGAGCAGATCCAGAACAGCCAGGAACACTTTCCTTTTGCAAACTCACTAAGAGGAAGAGTAGTCTCTGAAAGTGATGGAAATGGAAAAGGGGGAAAGTGGCAAAAAGATGGACAAGGGTCTAGAGAGGTAGGAAGGGAGTCCGGGCAGAACAGCATTACAAAGGCTACAGGTGGGGAATTTCAAGGAGAATGGAGTAGCCAATGGCTTTGAATGCGATGCAGATCAAGTCGTAAGTAGCTGTTGGACTCAATGATGTGGACGTCATTGGTGACCTTCATTAGAGCGGTTTCAGGAGTAAGATGGAAACTGGCTTGCCCAGGCTGAAGAGTAGGAAATAGTCATAATGGGAAGGAGCTAGGGAGCCATTAGAGGGTCATGTCAGATGGAGGGATGTGTTATAGGTCCTATGTTATAGTTTCAGTACTAGCGAGACGGAGGATCAATTGCCTCCAAGTGGCTTCTGTTATTTTTTGCTGTGAAGCTGGAGGCTGGGTCATCCACTGCTAGTGAGGAAGGAGGTAGCAGAAGACAAGACTTGAAGAGACCAGAGAAATTTGCACTAGTCTTGGAGGGGACCAGAAGGAGGAGCTCACTAGGGGACTGGGGTCAGTGCTGGGGTTGATAATGCCCCTTTGTTGGGGCCCCGCTCAGTAGGATTTTGCAATCTTGAGTCCCGTTCAGCCTGGAATAGGTATGTTGGCTATTATAGAAGGTAACGGAGTTGACAAAAGGTCAAGGAGCCACAGATGGTGGTAATATTGGCAAAAGACTAATGGAAGATATGAACCATAGGTCTTGGTTGGGTAAGGAAGGGAGCAAAGCCCAAAGGAGGCTTATTTGGGGGAAATGGAGGCATCAAGGTGGTCTTGGTGAGGTAGAAGAAGAGAAGTATTCCTGATTATTGCTCACACTCATGGAGAGTTCACCAGGGCCCAGACACATTTACTTCTGGCAACATTCCTAAGAGTTATGTCCTATTGTCATCTTTATAGATAGAGAAATTGAAGCAGAAAACATATCAAGTTGCTCTAGGTCATACTCTTGGTCAATGGCAGATCAGGGATTAGAACCTAGATGGTCTAACCCCAGAGGCTGTGCCCTTGAGAGCCAGGCAAGGGATGAGGGCATAGAGGAATTTGTGGTCTGAGTATGGTATTCTGTGATTTAAGAGTTCAGCTCTGACTTGAACGGATGCTTACACACCTATGTTCATGGCAGCGTTGTTCACAATAGACAAAAGGTGGAAACAATCCAAGTGTCTGTGAACAGATGAATGGATGAACAAAATGTGATATTTACACACAATGGAATACTGTTCAGCTATAAAAAATTAAGGATATCTGACATATGCGACCACATGGATGGCCCTTGAAAGCATTATGCTGAGTAAAATAATCCTGATACAGAAGGACAAATACCGTGTGATTCTGCTTATATGAGGTGCCTAGGATAGGCAAACTTATAGAGACAGAAATCAGGATAGAGGTAACTGGGATTTGGGAGGATGGCATGTGGGAAGTTATTGTTTAGCGGGTACAGAGTTTTTGTTGGGGATGATAAAAAAAGTTTTGGTTATGGATAGAGGTGATGGTTACACAACATGGTGGATGTATTTAATGCCCCTGAATCATACATTTACATATGGCTGAACTTAGAAATATTATACATGTATATTTTACCACAACTAAAAAAAAAGATTTCTGTGGTGAACTACTTCTGGGTGATTACAACAAAAAGTCTGATTTAGAGGCGAGTTGCTGAGTGTAGACAGGAGGTAGAGATGGTTGGGGTTGAGATCAAGAAAGGGAGAGGCCAAGGGTTGAATGGGTCACCCGGTGGGAGCTCTGATCTTGCTATTTCTCTCTCCTCAGGGGGGCAGCACCGTGTCACCCGCAGGTTCAGTGCACTGAGTACATGGAGGCTACAAATCAGACTGGGATGATTCGCTTCCACTTCCGCCCCTTCTCCAAACTCCCCGAGGTGCAGATGCTAATCTTTGTGGCCTTCCTCATCATGTACCTGGTCAGCATCGGCGGCAACGGCTCCATTTCTCTCATCATCTGGATCAACCATTCCCTGCACACCCCCATGTACTTCTTCTTGGCCAGCTTGGCGGCTCTGGAGATCTGCTACTCCTCCACCATTGCCCCTCTGACTCTGGCCAGCGTCCTGTCCGCGGAGAGAGCCCTCATCTCCCTGCCTGGCTGTGGTGCCCAGATGTTCTTCTTCATCTTCCTGGGCAGCGCTGACTGCATTCTACTAGCCGTCATGGCCTATGACAGGTTTGTGGCCATCTGTCACCCTTTGCGTTACACCCTCATGATGAGCTGGCCGTTGTGCGTCCAGCTGGCCTTGGGGTCTCTGGTGCTGGCGTTCATCTTGGCCATGCAGCTGACTGTGCTCATCTTCCAACTCCCCTTCTGCCGCAGCAAGGAAATCAGCCTGTTCTATTGCGATGTCCTCCCTGTATTGAGACTGGCCTGTGCAGATACCTGGGTCCACGAGGCCATTCTGTTTGTGGTCAGCCTCACCGTCCTCACCATCCCCTTCCTGCTTATCGCCCTCTCCTACGTCTTCATCGTGGCCGCCATCTTGAAGATCCGCTCCGCAGAGGGGAGGCACAGGGCCTTCTCCACCTGCTCCTCCCACCTGACTGTGGTCCTGCTCCAGTACGGGTGTGGAAGCCTCGTCTACTTGTGCCCCAGCTCCGAGTACTCTCCAGAGAGGGGCCAGGTGGTGTCTGTGGTTTACACATTCATCACCCCGGTGCTGAACCCCTTGATCTACAGCATGAGAAACAGAGAGCTTAAGGATGCTTTGAAGAAAACAATGATGAGGCTCCTGTTGTCCTAAACCCAGTGAACGCTCCAGACAACATTGCTGGGAAGGAACCAATGAGTATGTCTTCTGAAAGACGAGGAGATGGGGGCTAAGAGGTCGTTGGTTTTATACAGTTACTTCTTCCTGGTTATATTATTTTTGAAAAGTACTTTTTCTTTTCTCAGCCTTGGATCCTTCATCTCTAAAATGGGGATTAAAATGCCCACCAGACTTAAATTCTGGGGTCGTTTTGGATGTAATGAGATACATTAAGTGAAAATACATGGTGACTTTTAAAGGGAGATACAGGTGCCTGGGTGGCTCAGTTGGTTAAGCGTCTGACTTCCACTCAGGTCATGTTCAGGTCATGATCTCATGGTTTTTGGGTTCAAGCCCCGCATCAGGCTCTGTGCTGACAGCTCAGAGCCTGGAGTCCGCTTCGGATTCTGTGTCTTCTCTCTCTACTTCTTCCCTGCTCATGCTCTGTCTCTCTCTGGCTGTCAAAAATAAATAAATGTTAAAAAAATTGTTTTTTAAAAGATAAAGGGAAATACAGCAGGAATGTTGTTATTATTTATCCTCACCATTACACATAAAGTCTGTGTCTGGTTCCCAAGTTCTTGGCGGGGGTAAGAGCCAAGAAAAGGATGCACATCAAACCGGGACCATCAGAACCACGCTCTCCTGATTCCAGCAGTGCAAATGCTGAGTTGATGCCTTGTTGAATTCTCTTTCATCCTCAATTCTCTTCCAGGGAAAGGCGACGGGGAAAGCCCTGGAGTTTAAAGGTTGTGTTTCTTATTTCTGACCTTTATACCCAGAGCGGATCTGTCTCCATCTCAATCTCTGACTCTGCATTAGTTCTTCGTCTGCGTCTAACTCACTCTCCTCGTGCCCATAGGGTCTCCTCCCTCTGTTTTCTTTCAGACACGCGCGCGCGCACACACACACACACACACACACACACTCACACACTCACCCATCTCACATTTCTATCCTTCGCTAGTTTCTATGTACT
>NW_027536465.1:1940995-1959492 GCF_008692635.1 Crocuta crocuta
CTTCTGCCACCCCCCCCCCCCCACGCCAGCCTGCACACCACCCATGAGGGTGGAGACCTCATGAACAGGATTAGACTTTTATAAAAGAGAGAGACCCCACAGAGGTCCCTGGCCCCGTCCACCATGTGAGGATACAAGAAATCTGACTTGGAAGAGGTTCCTCAGCCACCATTGACCTCAGACTTCCAGCCTGCAGAATTCTGAGAAATAAATTTCTGTTGTTTATAAAGCCCCCCAGTCTGTGTACTTTGTTATGGCAGCCTGGCAGCCCGCACGGAGGGAGACACGGACAAAGACACTAAGTATACACAATATGCCCAAATGAGCAAGCAGGGGAGGGGCACAGAGAGAGAGAGAGAGAGAGAGAGAGAGAGAGAATCTTAAGCAGTTCCATGCTCAGTGCAGAGCTCAACTTGGGGCTCCATCCCACAACCCTGGGATCATAACCTGAGCCGAAGTCAAGAGTTGGGTTCTAACCGACTGAGCCACCCAGGAGCCCCAGAAAGATTACTTTTTAAATTGAGTCTCTCTGAGTAGGAGAGGGGTAATGGTCCAGATCTGGATTCAGGCAGAGCAAAGCTAGTTCTGCGAAGACAAACGCTGGCTGGACACAGTGAGGGAAAGGGACGCTAACGTGGCTGTGAGCAGGAGGGCCATTGTTTCAGAAAGATCCCTGTCTCAGGGTAATGGTGTCAGAGCACAGACGGTGTATTGTCTTTTTGTGGAGTGAGAGAAGCTCATTTATTCCTCTACTTGTTGAAGAGAGAGTGATTTATTGGGGCGCTGGGCTGGCTCAGTTGGGGGAGCATGCAACTCTTGATCTTAGGTTGTGAGTTCAAGCCCCCTGCTGGGTGTGGAGCTTACTTAAAAAAATAGTGAATGATTTCTTCATTCAACAACATTTAAGAAGACAGTAAACAACTATTTATTGAACTCTATGTACCTACCAGTGGTAGGTGGAGCAAGAAATGGAAAGGTAAGAGGCAGCTCCTGCCTTGAAAGAAGTTACGTCTAGTGACATTTTTTTTTAAGAACACCAGTCGGGGCACCTGGGTGGCTCAGTCAGTTAAGTGTCCAATTCTTGATTTTGGCTCAGGTCGTGATCACACAGTTTGTGGGATCAAGCCTCGCACTGGGCTCCAAACTGACAGTGTAGAGCCTGCTTGGGATTCTCTCTCTGCCCTTCCCCTCCCAAAATAAATAAATAAACTTAAAAAAAAAAAAGAACACAAAACATGATAGCCCAAGGGCAAGTGATACCACGCTATGAGCTTCCGGAGGAGGGACAGCGAAGGGAATCAAGGCAAGTTTGACGAGGCAGGTGGCATTTGACCTTCACCGTGCAGGTGTCCAGACCTGTGTGCAAAGAGGAACAGGGCAGGCATTTCTGAAGGGGGAAGTTGTTAGAAGGACAAAGAATGAGCTCTTTGTGTCTCTGTTTCCTTATCTGGAAAGGCATAAAAAGTCTGCTACATTTTCTTTCATTTTTTTTTCTGAAAATCTATCACAGGCTTAAAAGGCAGAAGCCATGACCCGAAATTCACATTACAAGGAGCTTCCTTCTTCAAAGGAAGACGGGAACCCAAAAGGACCTTGTTTGGCTCACTTACAGACACTTGCCTTGTTGAATAATAGGTGTTTGGGGGAAATGAACTTTATATGGTCAAACAAGTGTGAAGATGACTGTGCCTATCAAACCTCAACTCCTATCAAACCTCAACCCATTACTGCAGGTTCACTCAGTGCCTATAATGTGCAAATGTGCAGTCATGCTTCTAAGGTGAGGGATGTGTTTCTTTATGCTTTCCAAGCTCTGTCACCACTAAACTCCTCTATTCCTTGGAGTATCTTATGAAACCTTTTATCCTGTTGAACCTACGTTGGAAGAAGCCACCTTAGCTGATGCTGACTCAGTACGAAGGGTGTTTCACTAGTGATGGTAATATTCCAGGCACTTTTCAATTCCCCATCATGCTTCTTGAGAAAACAAGGATAGTTATCCCATGTTAATGGGCTTCTTTTCAAGTGATTGCAGAAGGAAATTAATGATTGCCGTATATTAGCCCATGTATTGTCATAAACCCCAGGAGACTGGTGTTATTTTTATCTCTGCTTACAGATAAGGAAACTGACACACAGGGAATTTAAGTAACGTGTTCAAGGTCACACAGGCAGGACGGGCAGAACGTGGGGCTTGAAATGGATGGTGTGGTTTCAAAGTCCACGCACAAAACTGCTCTCCCAGCATGCCATCTCTGTACTATGGTAGCTTGGGGAGATCCCTTCATTTTTCTGTACTTAATCTCGTAATAAATGAGAGGAATAATATCTACTCTACTTCCCTGAATTATTGTGAGATCTTGGGGGGGAGGGTGGAGAAAAGCTATAAAAGTACAATGAAAGATTCAGCGTGGTTAGTCTAATATTCAAATGGAGGGGCACTGGGCTGACTCAGTCGGTAGAGCATGGAACTCTTGATCTCAGGGTTGTGAATTCAAGCCCCATATTGGACACAGAGCCAGTTTAAAAAAAAAAAATCAAATGGAGAGATATACTAGATGGCTCATTTTTTAAGTTATATTTTACTTTTTAATTTTATTTATATTTTTAAAAGATTATTTATTTTTGAGAGACAGCATGAGCAGGGGAGGGGCAGAGAGACAGGGAGACACAGAATCTGAAGCAGAACCCAGGCTCCTGGCTCGACGCGGGGCTTGACGCGGGGCTCGAACTCACAAGCCATGAGATCATGATCTGAGCCCAAGTCCGCTACTTAACCGACTGAGCCACCCAGGTGCCTCAGTTATAAGCATTTTAAAGCCATAATTTTTCAGTTGCCTTACACCTATGCTCCACTGTGTTTATTCTATTGCTCTTTTTAAAAAAATGTTTATTTTGAGAGAAAGGGAGAGAGCATGAGGGGAGTAGGGGCAAAGAGAGAGGGAGAGAGAGAGAACCCCAAGCAGGCTCCGTGCTGTCAGCATAAAGCCCGATTCGGGACTCGAACTCATGAGCTGTGATCAAGAGTTGGACGCTTAACCGACTGAGCCGCCCAGGAGCCCCAAAACAGGCCTTCTGCCACTCAAAGTTAACAGCAGGCCTCTGTGGGGGAGGCTTCTTTCACCAAGCTCTTCTTAGTAGCACTTTGTACTTTAGGGTTCTAGGGATCGAAGAGTTTGTATAAACAGAAAAACAAATGTATAAGGTTCAGATTGTTTACATTGTCAAATCAGAGGCATACGTAAATGGCACATGGAGGTTCGCACTGTGAAAACGTGTGAACAATGTGATAGAAGACATCTTTGCGAATAAAACACAAAGGTTTTATTTTATTTATTTATTATTTTTTTTACAGTTATTTATTTTTGAGAGACAGAGACAAGACAGAGCACAAGCAAGGGAGGGGCAGAGAGAGAGGGAGACACAGAATCTGAAACAGGCTCCAGGCTCCGAGCTGTCAGCAGAGCCTGATGTGGGGCTCGAACTCACAGACCGTGAGATCGTGGCCTGAGCATTTGCATTCCACCTACCTCATAGTAGCCCTGGAACGTGAATAATATTGGTTTGTTGCTTTTAAGCTCCTGGTCTAGCCAGGGACACAGATGGGTAAGCAGTTAGGTACAAGGCAACATAGGGTGTGCTTTATCTATTTAAGTTTATTTGAGAGAGTGTGCATGTGTGAATGGGGGAAGGGCAGAGAGAAAGAGAGGGAGGGAGGGAGAGAGAGAATTCCAAGCAGGCTCTGCACTGCCAGGGGGTCACCTAAGTGAACCAGAAGTTTAGGTCTTGAAGGGGGAGGATGGATCCGTTAGACATGAAAAGGATTAAGGGCCTATTAGGCAGAGGTAGGTGGGAAATCCTTGGTGCATCTGGCTCAGAGAAGAGGTGGGCGTTTGGTGAGGCTGATGAGGGGCTGTGTGTGTCATGGAGCTCAGGGTCCAGGGCTCAGGCCTCATGAGAGTTTTAAAGAAAGGTTGACATCTTTAACCTTCAAGGGGAAGCCATGACAAAAGAAGTCTGCTGATGTTTTTTCTCTTGGGTTCCTGGATTCCAGCTGGAGTTAAGACGGCTTTCTGCACTATTTTCAATATTTTAAAAAGTTTAAGGGAAATGATACAGTCATTTCTGTTATGGCCCCCTAGGCTAACCGAAAGGTTATTATATTTTTTCTTCTTGGAAATAACTCATAGGAAGTGTCTTTTTGTTTTCCCAGTTTTATTGAGATGTAATTCACATGTGACATGGTATTTGTTTAAGGTTACAGTGTGACTTGATATATATATAAACAGACAGCAAAATGATCGCCACGGTAAGTTATCATCTATCACCTCACATAGTTACAAATCTTTTTTTCCGTAATGAGATCTTTTAAGCCTACCATCTTAGCGACTTTCAAACGCACAGTACATTCTTGATAACTCTAGTCACCATGTTCTACGTTATGTCCCCCAGGACTTATAACTGGAAGTTTGTATCTTTTGACCTCCTCCACCACTTTGCCTCCCTTCACCCCTCTGGCAACTACCACTGTTCTCTGAATCTATGAGTCTGAAGAATCCAAATTTCTGATTCCCCAGTAAATATATTTTGTTAAGGATATGGAATCTTTTCAAACAGGAAATCCACGAAAGCAAACAAAGCCTAGAGGATACTCTTGATCTTGAAGAGGTTGGGAACCACACGTTTTGATCAGCCCCCTTATTTCACAGATGAGAAAATAGGTCGTGTGGTGTTAAGTGTTAAGTTTGGTAGCAGCAATTCTGCCTACAACTCAGGCCCCCGGCTATGTGTCAGGAATCATTCTCCAGCCCCATAGCAACTCTCTCTTCATGGAAAGCCCATCTAGTGAAGGACACATTATATTTCTCAAATGTCTGAACAAAGGCAAGGAGCAATACACAGTGGTGGAAGTTATAGGGAGGGAAATTTTTGTTTTGTAGAGCAAGAAAATAAAAAAAATTTTTTAAATCAGTTGAAACTGTTTAAAGGGAAGATACTTCCTTGAGAGTGTCTAGAAAAATTGTGAAACAATTAAAATGGAAAAAAAAAAGATTACTGAGTGTCAGATGGTGTGGTAGACCTTTCTGGATTATCTGCATTTATTTATTTATGTTTATTTATTTTGAGAGACAGAGCACAAGTGGGGGAGGGGCAGAGAGAAGGGGAGAGGATCTGAAGTGGGCTCTGTGCTGACAGCAGAGAGCCCAATGTGGTGGGGCAAGAATACGGAAGCTTCATGAATTTGCGTGTCCTCCTTGCTCAGGGGCCATGCTAATCTCTGTATCTTTCCAATCTTAGTACATGTGCTGCTCAAATGAGCACTGGGTTATCTGTTTTTATCAATGGTCTGGACTCCTATGGTCTTGTGACTATTTTACAATTCTGTAAATTGAAGAAAACTGCTAGTAAGGCAAATAGTTCTTGTCCACAGAGACAGAAATAAAATCTTTCTGATCGAGGTGCCATTGACCTCCTCCCACCCCCAGAAGCCGGTTTTGCATTTCACATGTTCATTTCAGCATTCCTGATTGCCTGTCTTTTAAGTGTCTGTTTTTGGGGTCCTTCTGTGGACAGGTTACTGAAACTTTACTCGTTCCCTCATTAATTAATGAGTCAAATAAAATCTTTGATGTGTGTTCACTCTGTAGTTGTCTGAGTCATGATTTTTAAAAAAAATTTTTTTAACGTTTTATTTGTTTCTAGGAGAGAGAGAGAGAGAGAGAGAGAGAGAGAGACAGCGTGAGCAGGGGAGGGTCAGAGAGATAGGGAGTCAGACTCTGAAACAGGCTCCAGGCTCCGAGCTGGCAGTCAGCACAGAGCCCGACGCAGGCCCGAACCCAGGCCCGAACCCACGAACCGCGAGATCATGACCTAAGCGAAAGTCGGACGCTTAACCGATTAAGCCACCCAGGCGCCCCACGATTTTTTTCTTTTTGAAAACAATTCTCTTTAACTAGGTCTTGGATGTTCCATCCCTGGATGTGTTCAGGCAGGAGGTGTATGGCCATCCTTGATCCTTATTCCAGACTCCTGTGGTTCTTTCCAGACTTTAATGTAAAGAGTTGTTCACATCTGTTTCCCTCAGGCGACTCTCTTTTCCTGAGACGCGGGACCCAGCTAATCTGTGCGCACTAATAAAACTTTGTTAAGGGAAGGGGAGATAACGGGGCGCGATTTTCCCACTTACGGCCACCAGGGGGCGCAGAAGCCTTCCTTTACTAACGTAGGGAACCCACCTAGGGAACGCCCGGGGTGGAAGGAAGTGTAGCCCGAAGGGAGGATCAGGGATGAGAATCAGAGCATCCAGCGCGACCGCTTTGAGACCGTATCTTTATGGGAGGCGATGAAGTCAGCCTGGAGCACGCACTGAGATCGCAGAAGAGGGCAAAGTTCTGTTAGAATTACGAAAATATTTACAGCCTTTTAGCCTGAATACATAAAGCCCATTCTTGTCGTGACGTGAGAATTCAGTCCTCGAAAGGCCAGCCCCACTTACCGAGCGCCGCCCTCTGCTGGGTAGGTCACTGGTTCCCAAGGAGGAAGACGAACCGGGAAGAGGGAAGAAAGGGTGGGGAGAGGCGGCGCAAAGACCCCGCCCACCTTTCCGGCCGACCTATCCCACCCGGGAGTCTACACCGCGTAGGAACCGAGCCGGCTTCAGCTTTGCAAATAGATCTCCATACAGCCGTCTCCATCTTACCACCCCGGCTCTTTGCGGTGCGAACCAGCCCCCGCCGGAAACGGAGTCCCCTAGCGAAACCGCGACTCCCGGAGTCGTACAGATGATTAGCGGCAGGTGCCGACTCCAACGCTGGACTGCTCCCGTTTCTCGGAGGGGTCGCGATGGCCACCAGCGTCAAATCCAGTCTTCGCCCCCGCCCCGTCGCGCCCCCAGCGGCACCCCGCAGTCCCCGGGACTGCCAGCTCCGTCCGTCGGAGCGCCCTTCCGAGGGGGGCGGGCCTGACCCTCCCTCCCACCTGCTAGGCGCACAGCGCGTCGCCAGAGTCCTCCGTCCCCAGATCAGTGTGCGGCCGGGCGCGGCACAGTCCGGTGCAGGCCGTGAGCGGCCGTCGGGCGGAGAGGAGGGGCTCTCCCAGGGGCCGCCCTTCTCCACCGCCCCACCCCCTCCCCCCGCCCCANCTCCAGCTCCTTCGGCCCGGCCGGCCGGCCGCCACTTCCGGCCGCTCACCTGGGACGCGCTCACCTGGGACGCGCTCACCTGCCTCCGGGCGCCTGGGCAGCAGGATGAAGGACCGGCTGGAGCAGCTGAGGGCCGTGAGTCCCGCCGTCCCCGGGGACTGTCGGGCCGGGGCAGCCGCTGCGCAGGAGAGGGCCTTCCCTTTGCTCCCCAAATCCGGGCTAGGGAGGGGCGGATCCCCGCGCCAGGCCTGCGCCCCTGGAGTTCCAGCCGCATCCGCGCCCCCTCCACACCCCCTCGCCTCCTCTTCGGAGTCACGTGCCGGTGATTCATCCCTGGGCTGCGATTTCCTTGGATGCCTCCTTCCCTCCCCCCCCAAGCTGGACAGTGTCAGTCCAGAGGTGGGGGCTCCTTGAGCCCAGAGGGGTTCTCTGTGAGGTCAGGGGTCACCTCCACCGGCCTGCTGCCTGGCACTGTGCCCAGGATCAGCCGCCTCCTACCCACCCCTTGTCTCCCTTCGGGGTGGGGGTGGGGGCGCCGAGTCCGGCTGCCCCTCCCCCAGGACCTGCTCAGAGCTCCTGGGTGACCTCTTGAGCTGTGAGCTGGTCACGTGCCAGGATGGGCCCAGCACCTCACCATCCCGAGGTCTATAATTATTAATTTCTCCTTCATCCCCCGGGCAGCTGTGGTCAGGGGCAAAGGATCTGAATGAAGGTAGACTGCTTCCAGCCCAGCCGCACAAAAGCTGTAAAACCTCCAGCTACTTAGTCTTTTGAGACTGTGTTTCCTTATCTGTCAAACGGGGATGATCATCCCTTGGAGATTTGTTATGAGATCAAATGACATAATGGGACTTGATACAGAGAATGGTTAAAGCGTGGGCTTTTTGAGTCATTGACTCACTCAACAAATAATTACTGAGTACATTCTATGGGGCAGGGCCAGTGCTAAGCCCTGGGGATTGCTGAGACACAGACTCTGTCTCTATGGAATTTTAAAATGTAGCCTTTGATAGATACAAAGCAGTCTCTCTTCCTGGGAGCTTGTGAGAAGCATGAAGCTTCGCCCCAGCCTGCACCTACAAAATCAGTCTGATTGCTCTCCAGTCTCCCCAGGGGATGCAGGAACGCATGGATGTTTGGGAAGCATGGGGATGGATAGAACGCGGGTTGCTTCTTGGCTGCACCGCTTACTGGCTGTCCCTCCACCTCTGAGCCCAAGTTTTTTTTTTTTTTTTTTTTTTTAATTTCTACGAGAGAGAGAGAGAGCGAGCAGGGGAGGGTCAGAGAGAGAGGGAGTCACAGACTGAAACAGGCTCCAGGCTCTGAGCTGGCAGTCAGCACAGAGCCCGACGCGGAGCTCGAACCCACGAACCGCGAGATCATGACCTAAGCGAAAGTCGGACGCCTAACCGACTAAGCCACCCAGGCGCCCCTCTGAGCCCAAGTTTTGACGTCTGTGAAGTGCGTGGTTGTGAGGACTAAAAGCAAGGGAGCACACGGAGTTCTTTGCAAGATGCAGGGCACGTGTAGGATTAATAGCTGGTTAAATACTCTGCCGATGGCTGTAAAAGCTCTTTGGGCAGAAATACAGGTCTGGTACAGGCACTGCTGTTGAGATGCTGTGACAGTCGCTTTTCTTTCTCTTGCCTTATCCTGGGTAAGACCTTTGACCTGCTCTGGGTCATAACGCTGCAGAGGAGGTGACGGTGATGGGGAAGTTGAGAGAAGAAAGAGGGCAGCTGCAGATGTGGGNCCTCCCTGCCTCCTGCTTTCTCTATGTCATCAGAGCTTCATAACATCCCCTTTACGGACAGGGCAGATTTTTATTTCCCCTATTATTATTATTTTTTTATACAAGAGGCAAGTAGAGCTCAGCTTGGGTAGGAGGGGTGTTGCAGGTCCCAGAGCTGGTCATGGGCACAGCCCGATGGGGAACCCAGTCTCCTGATGCTGTCCACTGTACTCCTTCCCTGAGGCTTGCTGGTTGGGGAGGCAGAAAGGAAAGAGGAACGTGGTTTTGAAGATCTTTCTGTATCAGCCAGCACATCCAGCAATCACAAAACAGTGCGGAACTGAACAGCAGGCGCAGGCGACTCCCTTCCTTGTGTTAGGAAATCCATTTCCAGAGGAAGATAGCCCACAGCCCCTTTCGAACCCACTGTCAACAAATAGCAAAGAGCCTTGAGTTCAGAGCATCAGTTCAGTTTGCCAGGAAAGCCAAGCAAGTCCCTTGGCTTCCTCAAGCCTCAGTATTGCCCTCCGGGCAGGGCTTTGCCTCTGGGGGAGGGGAAAGCCACTCTGGAGACTGGGCACTTGTGGGCTGCTGTTCTGAAATCACAGGTTTTGGAGCAGGGACATGGCTGGTGGTGCCCAGCAAAGGGGACCAGGCTACAGGTTCAGAGGTTCTGATGGTTGCCTTGTTTGCCACTTTGTAGCCTTTACCTCTCTGCTTCTCCCTTCCCCTTTTGTAAAACAAGAAGTTTGGTTTATCTCAGAAGCCCCTTCTGGCAATACTGATGTTTTCCACATAGACCATTGTTAAAGTTTGTATGGGTTTTGGTTTCTAGTCGACCACCACCCCCCCCACCACCCCCCAGTCTCCCTCCAGGAGAGGGATGCCTTCACTGCAACAAGATAACCATCTCTGATTACTTTCATCAGTGAAAGACATTGGTTACCCTGTTCAAGAAGCCAGTTTCACACTGAGCAGCCTGTGTAATCTCCTCTGTGGCATCTTTCTAAAGCTTTGGGGGAGGTGAGGTGTGCAGGAGATTAGCCTTCCTCTGCTTGGATACCAGGAGTAGATGTGAAGTTGATGGGTAGAAATAAGGACTCTACACGAAAGCATTCTCAGTAGTCAGAGCTGCCCAGGGACGGACTGGGCTGGCCAGACAGGTCGGGAACCCTCAAGCCTGGGGCGAGGCAGGAAGCTTGTGGGGTGTCGAATTTTCTAGGAATTTGAGCGGCTCTTTGAGGGTGGAGAGGCCAACAAAGAGTTTTCAGGCCCTCATCCACCTTGAGGATGTGTGGTTCTCTAAAATGCTTTGTTGTGTGTGTGTGTGTGTGTGTGTGTGTGTGTGTGAGCCTGTGTTAGGCCCTGTGAAGCTCTTGGGTTTCTAGGACCGGGGTCTCAGAGTTGCACCTGTAAAGTGGGTCATTGTATCTTCCCCATAGGGCTGTTGTGGAGGTCAAATGAAATAATCCAAGATAACAATCCACCATTGTGCATGCGCGTTCCCCAACTTGACCTGCCGGGAGCAGCATCCACACTGAAGGCACATACCTTCCCAAGGCCATGGTCTTGCATGACTCATCTCTTGCATTGCTCTTCCTGGTAGGCTTCCTCAACAGCCTACTTCTTTAGGGAGTAGGACAGGCTTGCCAGGAATGCACAGTGTCTACCCCCGGCCCGTGTCACAAGCTGATTTCTTACTAGCTGAACTTTGGATCTACTGAGTCCCCACAGTTCCCATCCAGGGACCTCTTGCCTGGCTCTCTCTTCTTTTTCTTTTTTTAATTTTTTAATGTTTTTTATTTATTTCTGAGAGAGAGAGAGAGAGAGAGAGACAGTGTGAACAGGGGAGGGTCAGAGAGAGGGAGACACAGAATCTGAAGTAGGCTTCAGGCTCCGAGCTGTCAGCACAGAGCCCGACGCGGGGCTCGAACCCACAAACCGTGAGATCATGACCTGAGCCGAAGTCGGACGCTCAACCAACTGAGCCACGCAGGCATCCCGCCTGGTTCTCTTTTCATTCAGCAAACGTTTACAGAGCACCTACTATGGCCTAAGCCCTGCGATAGGTGCAGGGTTATAATGGTGATTACCAGGTGATTACCTGGATGGTAGAAGTTCACAGTCACATAGGGAGATACACAAGAAGCAGAAAGTGATGATACTGTGTGGGAAGACCTTGTCGCCTGGGGACGAGATGCTAGGGAGTGCAGGGTGTTGCCTAGAAGTGATACTTGAGCTCAGGTCTTGTTAAGATCAAGTCCAATCTCTTCAAGGCACATAGAGTCTCCTGAGAGGCAAGGATCCTGGATTTTCTCAGCCACTCTCTCAGTGGTGAGTGCCCCACGAATTCACCATGATCAGTGCTTTTGGACTTGCATGCACTGGGGCACACTCATCCTCCTCCTTCCTGACTTCTTCCTGCTGGAGAGCACGCTAGGCAGAATTATTACATGAGGTTCTGGTCTTGAAGGGTAAATGATCATGTATGAAAAAACTCGCCAGTTAAAGGTAGATAATGATAGCAGAGAAGCCAGTGATGTAGGGAAAAGAGGTCAAGAACTCTGGACCCTCTGGGGTTGGTCTACAGAGGACTGTAAAGAACGTGGGATACACCGGCCCCTACAAGGCAAGTGCTAATAGGGATGCACTAATGAAATCAACTACCCAGGACTCTAAAAGTCTAAAAGACTTTTTATTCGTTCTGTTCTGTCTTGTGTCTTGCTGCCTCTTGAAGGGCTCCTTGGCCTCCTGCTGCATTTGACGGTCCGGATCTCTGTGGGATCAGAGGTCCTGATGTTAACCGTTAGAGTATAACCTCCTCGGAATCATGGGGCTGTACTTCTCCTTTAAAGCTTAATTCGTTTAATACATAGATATTGACATTTAATACATAGATATTGAGCCCCTGCCGGGTGCCGGGTGCTTTGGATCCTAACCAAATCTTAACATCCTGACTTGAGAATCTCTTCATTGAGATTCCACTTAAGAACCTTTTCATTGAGATTCTGTACTTTAGTGATAAGATTTCTCACTGGTCTGTGATTTCTTCCTGGGAGGGTTGGCCCCCACCCCCGCGGGAGAGCAATTTAGGTGGAGCAGACTGGGAGGCCAGGGTTAAGATGAGTAACAGGGGATTGAGCAGGGATTATGGACTCATCAGGCCGAGGCCAGAAGAGAAACCGCTTGGATGAGGGAAGGGGATTAGTTTTATTTTTGTTCCTGTGAGTGAGGGGGAGGCCGGGGCCTGGCAGAAGCCGGGGCGCCCTCTCTCCCTTCCCCTACTGTCAGAATTCCTACCCATCTTCCAAAACGCATTCTTTCCCCTTACCCTCCCTTATTGCCTCCTAGAATATTCTCCCTCCATTCCAGCTGCCCATCAGGGGCCGAATATCACCTTGCAGCAAATACCTTTCTCCTATTAGGCCTGTGGGGTTTCTGTCACCATGGAGTAGGCTTGATACCACCTTCCTTTGTTTTTTCAAGAGTTGGACTCTTTGCCTCCCAAGTCCTATTGTCCTTAAGGTTGATGCTTCTGGGGGCGCCTGGCTGGCTCAGTCTGTAAAGCGTGCGACTCTTGATCTCTGGGTTTTGAGTTAAAGCCTCACATTGGGTGTAGAGGTTACCTAAAAATAAAATCTTAAGAAAAAAAAAAGAGTGATGGTTCTGTTCCTTGTTGTCACTGTGTCATCAACTGCAGTACAATTGATCATTTATTGAGCAGCTACGTACTATTTGATGGGTCTTGTGTTAGGTGCCCTCCATACGTTGTCTCTAATCCTTGCAACCATGCAAGGGAAGGTGGCGTTTTACATTATTCCCATTTCACAGGTAAGGAAATTGAGGCTCAGATTTGATGGAGATCCCCAGCGGGGAAAAGCTGGGATCAAGATTGAACATGTCTGTTTTGTTTTTTGTTTTTTGTTTTTATCTCCCTGCACTTTGTTTGATCATCTGCCCATCTGCACCGCATACTTCTTGATGTAGTGGCAGAAAGGATATTCCTCTGGGGCCCCAGTGCCTAGCGTTCCGCATGGTAGCTATTTACTAAATGTTTATCTGACTGGTTATTGACTAATCGACAGCTTGGCCCCTCCACATCCCTTGCTCATCGTTAGGACTCACTCTTCTCTCTCGATTCCTTGTGGGGTGGAGATGGGCAGCGTTTACTCAGGGAGCCCGTGAATTTGCTAATGAAGCCAGAGGTCACTGGTTCCATCCTCAAGGACAAGGGCGGATGAATTCCAAGGCTCCTAGCTATTCCTAAACCCTCATGGCGATCGCCCCATTCAGAAAGACAATGAAGGAGAAGGTGTGGATGTCATGGTGAAAAGCTAACTACCCCATTTTTCCTCTGGAAAAATTTAATACTTTTTTTTTAATTTTTAATTTTTTTTTTTTTTTGAGAGAGAGAAAGTGTGAGAGCAGGGGAGGGGCAGAGAGAGAGAAAGGGAGAGAGAGAATCCCAGGCAGGATCCATGCTGTCAGCACAGAGCCCGACACGGGGCTTGAACTCACAAACAATGACATTATGACCTGAGCCAAAATCAAGAGCTGGACACCTAACTGACTGAGACACCCAGTTTCTCAACAAATCTTACATGTTTCTCAACACTCCACCACAGGGAAGCCTCCAGACCCTGAGCTGACTGCATTTGCCATCCCACGAACTTTGTATCTTCATGACAGCAGGGGCCCGGGGTTTCAGAGGCCGCCTGCCCGGTTGTTGTCTGCTGTGTGAGGGAGCACAGACCATGCAGGCCTCGTTCTCCTTGGACTTCCCACCGTCCAGCCCACAGTGGAGAGAGCCACACACCACACTGTCCACTGAATGAATGGGCACGTTCTGCAGACGAGCTTGCTTGGGGAGCCTCTAATCCTTGAGGGGCCTTACCTGCAGCCGCTTTAATATCCGGCCTCTGCAGCTTCCTGCCCTGACCAGTCTCCACGGTCAGGTCAGCCTGTTTTCTGGCATTGGGCCATTTCCATGGCAACCTCCCCCTGACGGGAAGGCCGTCAGGACAGTTCAACCTAAGGACATCAGTGGAATGCATGCTTTTAATTTGGACGAATGTTAGACTTAAAAGTCACCAAGGCACCACAGGGAGTCCCTGCCCACCCCCACCTGGTTTCCTCCCTTCTTGACCCCTTCCATTATAATGGTACGTTTGTCAAAACCGAGGGACCGATGTTGGCACGATACTCTTCTCTCAACTCCGGACTTGATTTCGATTCCACTCATTTCCCCATGAACGGCCCTTTCTCTGACCTGGGGTCCAATCCCGGACACCACGTCGCAGTTAGGTGTCGTGCTGTCTTAGCCTGCCCTGGCCTGTGTTGGTTCCCCAGGCTTTCCTCGTTTCCATGGCCTTGTCCGTTCGTTCAGCTCCTGTGTTTTCATGCTTCAGAAGTGTGTTTCCAGTGGCCGGCACTGCCCCTGGCGAGCGGTAGGTGTGGGAGGCATTGCTCCTCAGTGGTTGACAGCGAGGGCAGCCTGCTGCCCGGGCTCTGCCACTCCGGCTCCGGCAGTCACCATCTGCACCATCTCGGGCAGGGTGCTTGACGTCTTTATGCCTTAATTTTCTCAGCTGTAAGACGCGGAGGGTCCCCAGAAGATTGTAGAGATTAAATGGTATATATAAAGTGCATGCCCTAGGAGAATCCTCAGCCCCTGTGGATAACATCAGTAGATGTTACCTAATATATAGTGAAGTGTTTTCTAGAAGGATCATGATGGGAGGGGGCTTGTGGCACGGGGGCTGGGGCTGAGTAGAGAAGAAGAGGTTATTAGTTCTTCGTGCTGCATCCCTGAGAACTGGGGGCTGTGGGTGTTGAGCCAGGGGGTGGGGTGGCGAGGGAGAGGAAGTCAGAAAAGAGCCAAGAAAGCTGGAGTAGGGGAGGAAGAATGTCCCAGAAAGAAATCATGAGCCAATGAGAAGCCTCATCACTAAAGAACAGAATCGCAATGGACTCTCCAGGAGGAAGCAGAAGATACTCTTTCAATGTCTTTGGCTCCTGGGATGAGAGAGAAAGGAGGAGAAAGATGTGGTCTTCTTATTCCAGTGGCCTTCCCGGAGGTATCCTTTGGGTAAATTCACTCATCTTTCAAAATTTCCCTGAGGAGTCACCTTTGCACACATTATTCTATAGGCTTCCATCCTCCCCAGGCTCTGCCTTGGATTCCGGTGAGGTTGGGCACCCGGTCTTCTAGGTGTGTGATTCCTTGTCTTAAGTGCTGTCCTCACTCACCACGTGGGGTTGTGATGACCCGTGTGGCTCTCATCAGAGACAGGGAGGTCCTGGAGAGCAGGAGCTGCTGAGTTTGGTCTATGCTTCGGCAAATGAAGGAGTGAATGGACCTTGTAGTGGGAGGGAGGCTGTGTGCATGTGGTGGCTGTTAGGAGACCCCAGCATCTCTCTACCTTAATACGCTGTGAATTCAGTGGGTTGGACCAGATAATGGTTCCATCCTGTCTTTGTTCCGTACTAGCCTTGTGATTCTGGGTGAGTTAATCTCCCTACCACAGATTCCCCATCTGTATGGACAACCCCTACCCAGAGTACATTTTTTTCCCTCCTCTTTTTTTTTAATTTATTCCTTTTGAGAGAGAGAGAGAGGGAAGGAGAGGGGGGTAAGGTCAGAGAAAGGGCGACAGAGAATCCCAGGGAGAGTCAATGCTGTCAGCACAGAGCCTGATGGGGGGCTTGATCCCACCATCCTGGGATCACGACCAGAGCCAAAATCAAAAGTCAGACATTTAGGTGACTGAGCCACACAGGCGCCCCTCCCTTCTCCTTTTCTTTCCGTGAACTTTCATCCCTTTTTCCTGTTCCTTCTCAGACTTAGCTCAGGTCCTGAGAAGCAAAAACAGGTAGGAATTAACACGGCACCTGGGGATGAAACTTCAATGATTTTTTTTTAATTTTTTTTTTTTTAATTTCTAGGAGAGAGAGAGAGCGTGAGCAGGGGAGGGTCAGAGAGAGAGGGAGTCACAGACTGAAACAGGCTCCAGGCTCTGAGCTGGCAGTCAGCACAGAGCCCGACGCGGGGCCCAAACCCACGAACCGCGAGATCATGACCTAAGCGAAAGTCAGACGCTCAACCGACTAAGCCACCCAGGCACCCCAAAACTTCAATGATTTTTATATGCAATGAGCAGAATGCAAAGTCTCTTTAAACACATGTAGGAGATTAAAAAATACTGACCATGTATAAAGGTATGAAGAGATGTCCAGTTGTACAGAATATTAAGTCTAGTCGGCCATCTTCCCTGACAATGGCTAATAGCCCTCCCAGGGTTACCAGCTTTGGAAATTTAAAACACCTTTCTAAATAACTCTTGGGTTTAAAAAGTCAAAATGGGGACACCTGGGTGGCTCAGTCAGTTGCGTGTCCAACTCTAGATTTGGGCTTAGGTCATGATCTCAGGCTCGTGAGATCGAGCCCCGTGTTGGGCTTTGCGCTGTGTGGAGTGGAGCCTTCTTGGGATTCTCCCTCTCTCTCCTTCTGCCCCTCTTCCCTGCTCTCACTCTAAAATTAACACATAAAAAAATAAAGTTAAAAAAAGAGCCAAAGTGGAAATGACAAAATATTTAGAAACGAATGATAATAAAAGTGGTAAATGTCAACATTTGTGAGACTGTAGCAGAAGCAAAATTCAGAGAGAGCTTTTTTTTCTTTAAATGCATATTCTAAAAAAAGGATTTCTTCAAATAAATGATCTAAAGTTTCAGTTCACTTTGAGGGACTGGCTGTCACCGCCTGAGAATTGGCGTTAGAATCACACCTTTGGTAGAAACTCTCTTCAGAGGAAACAGGCCTGACTCTCTGCTTGGTGGCATTGGGCTCGGGCATTTAATCCGTACCCAGCACGCCTCTCAACGTTTCACATGGGTTAACTAATGTACTCCTCACCACGGTTCCCTGAGCAGATTACTCATGTTGCAGATGAGGGAAACCCCATGCCACAGAGAGGTTCCCTGACTTCATGTTGCAAATGAGGAAACCGTGCCACAGAGAGGTTCCCTGACTTGTCTGAGATCACACAGCTACTAAGTGGCCTAGCTGGGTTCTCAACTCAGGCTGTGGGGTGCATCAGTGTATCTCCACATACGTGCATAGGGCTTCCAGGATTTACGTGCCCCGGTAACTTTTTTGTTCATGCGTATAGGTGAGTCCAGTTGCAATTTACTAGGCTTGCGGCATCCCCTGAAATAAGTGGGGGTGTGTTACCAGCCAGAGTGGGAGGGGCGTCTTCGGCTAGAGCCTGGAGGGGAAGAACTGGGGCCCAGGTTTCCCCAGACCTGCTTTTGCATCACCGCCTCCAACCTACCAGCTGAAGCACCTCGGACGCGTGATTTCACCTAATTGAGAAGTCGCTTCGGCTGTCAACGGAAGCAGTAACGTTCATCCGTTGGGGTTGATGTGAGAGTGAAGTAATACACGTGCAGCCACAAGAGCGTCTGCCACAAAACACACTTGTGCTCCTGGGGAGCAGTATAGTTATGGCAGAATGCGGGGCGTGGGGTCATCAGGAACGTTGTCTCTTGTCTGGTGTCCACCTACTGGCTGGCCTTGGGCTCATCTGCCAGTGGGTCCCCACCCCTCAGTTCTTCTTTTCCCAGCAGGGCCAGTTGGGGCCCCAGATGGCTCATCGAGGAGCCGTCTGGAAAGTAAAGGTGCAGGGCTCACTCGGGTCTTCTTCTTCGTCAGTTTCCTCCTGATTCATCTGACAAGGGTGTTGAGGAAGATGTAGTTCATGNACTGGGTGTGTAAGTGGGGAGCAGAGAACACTGAGCACCTATTGAGAGCCGACTCGCTTACTCCGAATCCCTGGCTCTCTTAATCGAAGAAGAGGGACTGGAAAAACCAGATGCTGGGCAGTGTGGCACAGGCGTGCGTGCGTGTGTGTTTGCAACCCCTGTCAGCGGTGGTGGTTGTCTCTGGGAATCCGCAGACCCTCACTCTGGGGGCAGTCAGGTGGGGACAGGGCAGCAGGGATGAGGGATGGCACACACCGCTGTCTGTTTGAATTTATTGGGAGGAAATCTGGGTTTATGAAGAGGCCTGTATGCCTCCCCCAGCAAAGAGCTGTTCCTGTGTGGGGGAGGGGCCCTTGCTAGTGCCAGGGGGCCCCGCCCCCGCCAGCCACAATCCTTTAATACCCCACTGCGGGCAGTTAAGGACCAGATGTCCCTTCCCAGTCCAGACTGCTTGCTGGTGCCTTCCCCTCACCCCGGAACATTCCAGAGAGCTCCAGGGCCTTCTGCCTTGTCCGGGGACCCCGAGGAGCGAATTGGTGTCGTCTTCATCTGGGACGGCTCCCTTTTCCTTCCTTCCTTTATCCCTTCCTTCTGTCTTGTTGCTCTGATTTGTACGATCCTTGAGGAATTGCTGGTGATTTAAACTTATATTGCAGCAGGTTGTTTTTCTTAAAATCTCGACTGGAGGTGTAGTCGACACACAATGTTAACCCAGTTACAGGCATTAAGACACGGTGATATGACAAGTCCGTGCATTACGCAGCGCTCACCACGGTGACTGTAGCTACCCTTTGTCACCACACGATGTAATTACCCTAGTGACTATGTTCCCTATGCCATACCTTTCATCTCCGTGACTTA
>NW_027536465.1:1959528-2071868 GCF_008692635.1 Crocuta crocuta
TTTTTCATGTTTATTTGTTTTTGAGGGAGTGCAAGCCGGGGAGGGGCAGAGAGAGGGGGACAGAGGCTCCAAAGCAGGTTCTGCGCTGATGTGCTGACAGCAGTGAGCCCAATGCGGGGCTCGAACTCACAAATCAGCGAGATCGTGTCCTGAGCTGAAGTGGGATGCTCAACCGGCTGAGCCACCCAGGCGCCCCTCTTTCTCTTCCTGGGAAGGCATCCATTTGTTTGCAGCAGTGGTTTCTCGGTGAGCTAAGCTTGCTGGTTTGCCTGCGTGCTTTCTTCCTTTTTTCTTCTTTTCTCCATTGACAACAGGGCTCTTTCTTCAGACGAAGTGTCACATTCAGCCCCTGTGTCTAAAGCAGATAGAAGGGAAGTTACATAGATTTATGAGTGGGGAAGGGCCCACCTGCCTGACTAACCCCTCCCCGGCTTCCCTGGATGGTATCTGAGGTGCATCCAAAGTGCCCTGGGGTTCCGCAAAGCTGCACGGGAGAGCTAAGTTCCTTACTTGGTGAGAGGACCCAGGCTCGGTGCAGACAGGTGCCCAGCTTTGCGCAGGGCCCGGCTGCTGCTCTCCTTGGCTCCTGGCTACTCTGGGCGATGGGCTACTTTGGGAAGGTGCAGGGGGATAAGGAGGGCTTGGGACAGACAAGCCGAGCTCCAGCCCAGACTCCGCAAACCAGTGGCTGGGAGCCCTTGGATGACAGAGCCTTTAGGGTGTTGTGGCCGCCCAGCACCTGGTCAGGGCTCTATGGGTGACAAATGCTTTTATTCAAGAAGCTAGTAAAAGGGACCCACGTCATCAGATAGATGGAGGATGGTTGAGAAGGCGGCTGAGAGAAAGGCAGTGGGTGCTGAGTAAGAGGAAGTACAGTTTTGAGAGGCAGGGGTGGGTGCTAGATACGGGGCTCTGTGTCAGTGCTGTCCACTGGCCTGTCCCATCTCCTGGTGGGAGGGGCATCATGGGGTTGGGGGGGGCGGGGGAGAGGAAGTGAGCGGCTGAACTCGTGGTTCTCACTGTTTCTTCTGTGGCCGATGTAGCTGCTGCAACGTTCCTACGACCACACGCCTTGATTCTCCGATAAAGATGCCCATGTTCTTTTCGCAGCTGTGCTCAGTCATGTGGGCCCAAGATAAAGGACACTGCATGCTTTCCTTGGCCTTGAGGCTCCTGAGGCCTCAGCCTGTGAGAGCCTGGCTGTGTCAGAAGGGACGGGGAGTTTCCCCGGGATCAGTTAGACCCTCTTTTCAGTGGCCTTTTCCTCGGATTCTCTGACTAAAGCTTGTGCTGTTGTTGCTGATGTTATGTTATAATTTTGGAAACAGCACAGCACAGTGGGGAAGACTGCATGGGAGAATGGGCATCCAGAAACTTGGGTTCTCTTCCTGGCCGCCAGTGACTTGTCATTTGGCTGTGGGCCTTGGTTTGCCCACCTCTAAGAGACAGAATTTGATGATAAATCTGTAAAGTCGCATTCAACTTTAAAGTCCTATATATATATTTTTTCTTCTTTTTTTCCCCCTTTCCCATTTAAAGGTACTTATACCTGGGTTAAAGTTGTAGAGAAGTTGGCTAGATCTTATGTACGGCCTCTTTATTGAGTTGTAACTATGTGTTAATCATTGCATGAGGAACTTTAAAATAGTATTCAATCCTCACAAAAGCAGTGGTAGACACTAGGCTGTTGGTTTTGTAGTTAAGGAAATTGAGGCTTAGAGATATTAAACCAGTTGTGTAAGGCTCGGCGAACCAATATGTGATGGAGCAAGTTACGGAATCCAGATCATCGTGATGCTCTGTGGCTGACCTTCCTGATGTAGCGTTTAGAGTGAGGACTTCCTCAGAAGGAGAACTCACTCTTTCAGCCATCACAACTGTACAGCAAGGTGATAGGGAAACTGACATTTATGAGGCACTGGTATGTGCCCAGTTTTGTGCTAGAAACCTTCCATATGTGATATCTTCCAGGGCCCATAGAAGTCATAAGGTGTGTGGGGTTATTACCGTTTACAGAAAAACAAACAAAAAAAAAAACCAAAAAAAACTCAGCAATAAAAGACTTGATTGAGATCTGTTACCAGTAATTGGCAACAAAAAGGTTTAGACCGAGGTTGTGGGTTACCAAAGACTTCTCTTTTCCTGGTCCACACCTTTCCTCAACTGGAGGTAGCCCAGGCTGTCCCTGCTCAAAGCCAAGAGGTGATGTCTTGGGTGAGGGGAATCCCTGCACAGATTCCAGGGGTCTCAGAAATTTATGTCATGACAGAGAGCTAGGGGCCTGCCTCCCGTGCTCCAGGACGCAGTCATTCCCAGCTTCCAGAAACTTCCCTTAGTCCATCCCAAGATGGTAGACTCATCCTACTTCCTTCCATCCCATGTTGACACACTCATGGGTGTATACACACACACACACACACACACACACGGTATCCCTTCAGTGTGGGTCCCTAGAAGATCTCTGGAGAGAGGAGACGGAACGAATACTTGTTAGCTCACCTTCCAGAGGAAGGTGTGGGCTCCTGTTTTCCAGTGAGGGTCACGGAGATCCTTCCAAGGAGACGGAGCTTTCTAGAAGCTACTGAGAGGCCCAAGTAGTGATGATGGTTGATAACAGGAGCATTTTATCTCAACTTCAGAAACTGCTGGGCAACTCAGGCTGCAGTCTCTGTGGAGGCTAGTTTCTCATTCAGCTAAAATTGATTAAATTTCCCTTCCATACCGAGCACACGGTAAGTGCTCAGTGTACTTGTGGAATGAATGAATGAAGGACAAGCACAAGTAATTTTAATTGCAAGTGAGAAAAGCTAATTCCAGTGAAACGGACTTTATGGAAACATTAGAAGAATACTGTTGTGCTTGCTGGAGGAGTGCTGGGGAGAGTCCGTGGAACCTGGTGGAAGGCTTAGTAAGAGGAGACGTGAGGGTACCTCTTTGAGAAACTGGCAGAGATCTCTGTTGGACGCTGCCATCTGCTGACTCAGCTCTGTTCACTTTTCAATTCATATTCCTCAATGATCCCCCTCACCTTCCCCACATGATTCTGGGAAGGTTATCTACACCACGGAAGGTTTTCTGGACAGGCACGTACACTCAGAGTATCTGTTAGAGTAGATAAGGCAGCCCTGACCCTCCAGGGGTTTATAGCCAGTAGGGAAAGATTGATAAGTAAAGGAATAATTAACAGTAGGCTGTGTTGGATGCTATGGAAGTTATGCACAAAATGCATTGGGAGCTTTTTTAAAAAATTTTTAAAGTTTTATTTATTTTTGAGAGAGAGAGAGAGAGGGGGACAAAGCATGAGCAGGGGAGAGTCAGAGAGAGGAGGAGACACAGAATTTGAAGCAGGTTCCAGGCTCTGAGCTGTCAGTACAGAGCCCAACATGGGGCTCGAACCCATGGACCACAAGATTATCACCTGAGCCAGACAGAATCAGACATCCAAACAACTGGGCCACCCAGGCGCTCCGCTTAGGGAGGTTTTAAATTTTACACGAGGAGTACGTGTCAGGAAAGGCAGATAGAGAAGATGGTTTGAGATCGAATTTAAAAATTTTTTTATTTTTAATTTTTGGAGAGGGGGAAGGGGCAGAGAGAGAAACAGAGAGAGAGAGAGAGAGAGAAAGGAAGGAAGGAAGGAAAGAATGAAGGAAGGAAGGGAAGAAAGAAAGGAAGAATCCTGAGCACACCCAGTGCAGAGCCCTACATGGAGCTCAATCCCACGATCCTGGGACTATGACCTGAGCCAAAATCGAAAGTCAGAGACCCAACCGACTGAGCCACCCAGGCGTCCCCGAGATTGAATTTTAAAGGCTAAGTAAAAATTTTCCAGCTGGACAAATGCATTTCAGGAAGAAGTCCTTGTGTGACCATTCAGCAAATGAAAGATCGTATGTCCAGGAAAAGTGAGGAGTTCCAAGTGCCTGGTCCAGAGAGTGTATCACAGAGAGGAGGAACGTGGGCAGGGAACAGTGGTCTCTGTGTGCTCTGTTGGGCGTTGGGACTTTCAGTCCCAGGAGCACAGAAGGAATAACTTTTTAGGAAGAGGATTTTGGGGGCTGTGGCACTGCCCTCAAATTCACCTCCTTTGAATGTGGCTGTTAAGCTTGGGGTTGCTGAAGGTTCCATACATGCCAGAGAATGAGATGATGGCAGTGCCAGTCAAAACAGATGCCCCAGATGTCTGGAGAGTCCCAGATTTTAGTGGGAATTCCCAGTAATACTATCATCTATTGAAAGTTGGGGGGCTGGTGGCTTTCATTGCCCGGGGAGTTATGTTTGTTTGAGAATGCTGCGTCTACTGCAGCTTGTGAAGAAGCAGGTGTAGGGGCTTTACCCCTCCCCACCTTGACTGCCAAGAACAGTTCTCCTTCTGTGGTTAGAAATGGTCAGCATGCAGTGCAGCGATGAGGGGAATGTAGACACGGCTCAGGCCCTGGGTGCTGGGTGGGAATGGAAGCGCTTCCTTTAGATAGCCATTCTGTGATTTTGTAGAGGAAGTGTAATGAGATCAGAAGGCTGGGGTCCCCAGGGGTTGCTGGGGGCTGAGGGGAAAGCTTCCTGTTTCCTTATAAACATGAGCTCTGACAGGGAATGACACACAGTGCTGTTGTTTTGTTTTGTTTTGTTTTGTTTTTTTGGGGTTTTTTTTTTTTTTTTGCAGTAGGTGGTTAATGAAAACAGGAAAAGTCTTGGCTCCTACCCTGAAGATTGGAAGTGAGTGCTTTGGAGGAATTGAGGCTACAAACTGTTCTGATAGAAATCTCTGGTTGGGTGGATCAAACATTTGAACATTGTGAAGAGGGGGTTAGGAACATGGGGTCCAAATCCAAAAGACAGGCTACACTCTGCCTGTCTCCACGTTTTTGCTGTGTGACTTTGGCCAAGTTGTTCAACCTGTCTGTTTTAGGTTTTCCAACTGGAATGCGGTGTAATAATGTCACCAGTACCACTACCCCCATCCCACCTCCAACAACAACAACAACAACAACAACAACACCTAGCATTTACTGAGTACTTGCAGTCTGCCGGGCACCGTGCAAACATGTTGTAACTTCCTTGTCTCATTTCTCTAACCACCCCCTGAAGTAGGTAGTGCGTGTCAGCATTTTACAGACAGGGAAACCTGGCACACTGAGGTTAGTGGAGTACCCATCCCTCCCTCCCTTCCCCCACCCCCTGCCCAGATGTCAGCAAGCGGTGCAGCTAGGGTTTAAATACAGACAGTGCGATGGAGTTGGAGATATCACAGGGCTGTTCTGAGTTTTAAAGGAGATTACATATGTGTAATGTGCAATGTAGATGTAGCTCCTGGTGGTTAAATATGGATGTAGCTTCCAGTACTGTTCACTCTTTCTTGTGTTTTTAGCCTCAGCCTGTTCCTTTTTGTCTCTCACAGAAGCAGCTGACACAGGATGATGATGCTGACGAGGTCGAGGTTGCCATTGACAACACGGCTTTCATGGATGAGTTCTTTTCTGAGGTATGCGACCTTCCTGTGCTTTTTTTCTGAACGTGCATGAGGAAACACAGCTTCCTGTGTAAAGAATAAAACTCGGCTCTTTTGGGGGTAGCTGAGGAAAGCAGGTCTTTTCCTGGGGTGAGGCGGCCAGACCAAGACGTTACTGGGAGATTCTTTTCTATAATTAAGTGGGCTGGTTTGGGTTTTTAATCTTCTTGAGAAAGTCAGCAGAAGGTAAATGATATGTAATTAAGGAGATACTTTTAAAGCCTGATGCTGCATGGCAACATTTTAACAGTATCTTTTCTTGCCTACGTTACATAATTTCAGTACTGAATCAACCATGGGGTCACAGCCATGAGTGAAAAAAATACATCTTTAAGTTTGTGATTCAGATAGATCAGATTTGTTGTTTCCAAAAATTCAGGCCCTTTGACTTAATTCTAGTGAAAACTGAGAAACTGAGAAACCACCAGTTTATTTCTTTTCAAGTTCAACAGGCTTGAAAAATGGGTTGCCCCCATCTACAGATTCACATAATCTTTGATCTCAAAGGTCCTTGTAGGGAGATACTATGGCTGATGGTGAGAGGTGGGGTTCATATCTCTGTCCTGCTTCTGACCAGCTGTTGATCTTGCAAATGTTCCTTCACATGCTTGGTTTCCTCATCTGCACGTTGGGAGGGATAATGTAATCCGCTCTAGGGTTATTGTGAGGATTAAGTGGAATAATGTTTGTAAGGCATTCACTGTAGCATCTGACATGTATGTGCCTGGTGAATGATACCCCAGAACAGAACACAAGCATGGAAAGTTCAGTCATGCAAGTTTCTGCCATCACCCTGTGGTTTCTTTATTTAGGCTTTTTATTTTTTTGGAAAGAATATGAGAGGCGCCATATTGTTTCTGCACGAGGACTGTCTCTAGATGGTGGATGTGGAAACTAACTCTCTATTTCACGGGGCCTGGCGGTTCAGGGCGGTTCCTCTGGTGGACTAGGTAGGCGGTGTAGGAGCGGACCGGAGATGTGTTGGCCTGATTGGGAAAGTTGGCTGTGAACCCTCCACAGTTCCCCACGCTCGCCATGGGTGGGTCTGTCCTTTTGGCCAAGAAGCGAGACCAAAGAGAACTGAGATTTGTGAGGCCAGTGCTGTTCCAGGCATGGGTTGTGGAAGGAGAATGTCTTCTCAGTGGTGGGGAGGGCTTCAGGCATTGTTTGATGCCTTTGTCGCTTGCTCATCTGATCTCGCGTTGGTTAGCCAGATACACTAAGGAACTTCTTCCCTAAGATGAGACAGCGTCACCAGTAACAGTGTTCTGACTCTTCTCTGACCCAGTAGGAGGGTCCCTGAAGGGCTGTATCCCCTGTTACCTGGGAAGATGCTGTGCCACCATGACATGGCCTCAGTTCATCCTCATGCATTTAATGGTGGTTGACTTTGGTTAAGTCACTTAACCCAGCGGGGACTCTAATTATTGCTCTGCAAATTGGGAATGTTAGTACTTACCTTTCGGGGTTGTTGTGAGGATAACATGAGGCTCACACATCTGAAAAGTGTTTTTTTTTTTTTTTTTGAATGTTTATTTTGAGAGAGAGAGAACATGCATGATGGGGAGGGCTGAGGGAGAGAGAATCTCAAGCAGGCTCTCTGCACCCATGAACTGTGAGATCATGACGTGAGCCAAAATCAAGAGTTGACACCTACCCGACTGAGCCACCCAGATACGCCTGGAAAGCATTCTTTAAACAGAAGAGTGCTGGCTACACAGTTATTTTTGGAGCCTTAATAAGACCTCAAGGGCTGTTTGGTTTTGGTTTTTGTTTTGCTTCTTTGTCAGATGCTTTTCTGTCATTTAGGGGGGAAAATCTGAAACCCTCTCATGTTTGGGGTGGAGAAGAGCACTGCATGGTGGGGTGGAAGGAGCATCATCTTTGCAGTGGAACTCCTCGTCTGCTACTAACTGTGATCTCGGGCACGTTCCTGGACTCCCCTCAGTCTCCGTGAACTTAGCCGTGAAATGGGGAGCCACACCTTCAGCTCACAGATTTGCTGGGGAGTAAAGGAGAGGGCACTCAGAAGTGCTCAGTGTCGGCTTAGGTAAATGTTACTTCCTTGCTTTCCATCTGACGCAGCCCCAGGAGGGTAATGTCGCAGTGGGGCAGAGACGTGAGAGGCCACAGAAAGAGGCCACACAGGCTCTGGGCGCCCACGGATCCTGGTCATGATCTCAGCTCTGCCTTTACCAGCAGTATAACTTTGGAAAAGTCGTGTCACTCCTCTGAACCCCAGCTCCCTCTATGACAGGAATAGCAGTGTTACCTGCTGGGTGTTACAAAGATAAATCCAGAAAGTACACGGATGTACCTAGCGCAGCGCCTGACATCTAATAAGTATGTCTCCAGTCAGCGTTAGCTGTCATCACCATTCTGTTCCCGATGTGTTAGGGAATGGGGTCCGGAAATAGCCTTGAAAGTGGGATGGGGGGGTTTTGGGGACATGAGGGGGGCTCTCCCCGCATGCGGTTGGGGAGCACACCGAGGGCGTCCTATGGGACGTGGCTAAATAGGTGGCTTGGGAAGGCAGTCTTGCGCGAAACCTGTTGTTTGGACTTGTTCCAGCACGTGGGTCCCCGGCGGCTGTTTGTTGAGGACTGATTGTGTGAATCACAACCCGGTCAGAGAGGCGTGTGCAAGGGGCAGCTGAAGTCATGGGACCTGGGTGTTTTCAAAATGTGCGCTTGCGCTGTTTAGACCCGAATGGCTTTTCCAGCTTCGCGGCTGTTACAGGAAGGAGTTGACCCTTGCGTTTTCAGGCCTTGGATGATTAAGCCAGGGGTCTAGTAAATAATAAACCTCAGGTTATTGTCTAATATGTGGTCACCTGGATTTTCTTTTGCTCCATTTGCTCAGTTGGAAGAGAGGACAAATTTTCCGAGGCAGAAATGTGAGGGGCTTATTCTTTGTATTTATTCATGCATTCATCACAATACACAAGCACTTACTGCCTTCCCCACAAGCGTGTGCAGTGCTGAGGCGAACAGCATTCTGTGTGACGGGGTCCTTTGCCCTCTGCTGTCTCTTTATCTGGCGAGGATGACAGAAATGTTTAGAAAGTCATGATCATAGCAGTGTCAGCAAGGTCCTTTGGGAGCACAGAAGAGGAAGCGTTAAATTCTGCCTGGAGGAGGGGGGAGAGGTAAGGTGAGGGAGGCCTCAGTGGTTCCTACCTGGACCTGCTTCTCAGAATCACTCGGGGAGCCTCTCACACGTCCGCATGCCTAGTTCAGAGGGCCTGCAGGGGCTTAGACTTTTGGGTTTTGTGGAAGTCCATGCAGATGATTCTTTTGCTCCTACGGTTATGAAACGCTGCAGGGTGACAGGGGAGCCTTTGACGGTGTTAAGCAAGGAAATGCTGGGATCAGAGTGTATTTTAGGAAAGTCATTCTGTTGGTAGCTCGTGGAGGGCGGGAAAGGCCAGAAATGGAAAGACTAGCCAGTTGGCCAGTGCAGTGGCCGGGGGACGGAAGATGAGAGTTCTGACCCAGACCCGGGGTCCTGGCAGCCGCAGGGTGTATCATCCAGGGATGCTTTTGAGTGTCTGTGGCTTAAGCGATAAAGGTGGGCAATCATTTCACATATGCAGAAGTCTGCAGTTAGCGTGGTGCGGTGGGTCGGAGGTGGTGGGGGTCTGGGTCAGCATCTCGGTGAGCCTCTTGACTTTTCCCTTGGCATTGGGACTGGGGTCTGTTCTGATGACCGATTGCTGTCTGACAGTTCACCCCAGCCTTGAGGGCTGTAAGACAACCAGTGTGTAGCGCTGACAGATCCTAGGCCTTCGGGCACAGGGCACAGTGGAGGTGGGTGAGTTTTGCTGTGCAGTTTCTGGGGACTTAGCTGGGAAGACTTGAACAGCTGGATGCTGGAACCTTACAGAGAGTTCTTTATTCAGGCGTCTGGTGACTCAAGGGAAAGCTCCATAGAGACCTTCAGTTGGAGCACCTATGCCTGACCTGTTTCTGTGGCTTGGGCTTCTTAGCGTGGCCAGCCCAGGATCATTGGGCTGTCACATGGAGGCTCAAGGCTCCCACGCAGTATTCTTGCTGTGGAAGTCACGTGGGACGTCACTTCTGTACTCTGATGTCGAGCCAGACACAAGTCTGCCAGGTTCAAGAGAGCGGTCCTCTCGGTGGGAGGACCATTAAAAGAATTTGAGCCACGTTTTGAAATTTCCAGAGCCACAGCTCCAGATGCCACCAGCATCGCAAGAAGTACGAAAGGGGAAAGCCGGAGACGTCCCCGAATCCTTTTGTCAGGCAGGAAGGCTACCCAGATGCTCTAAGCTGACTTCCCCTTGTGGCCCATTGACCAACAACAGATCACATGGTCACGGCCACTCCTAGTTGGCAGGGACACCAGGAAAGTGAGGACTTCGCAAAGGGACAGGGTTGCCAGGGTTGACAGAGACCGGATCATGATTCATCGCCTGGGGCTGGCAACATTGCTGCCCAAGCAAAATCAGAGTTCTGTTAATTCCGAAAGGGCGGGGTGGGGGATGGCTATTTGGTGCATCAAAGTCCTGTCATCGATGGTGTATGAGATGCCAGAAGGCTTCAGTGAGCAAATATAAGTGAAAGATGCTTTATAGTCTTTTCCTCCCTTGGGGATTTAAAATGCCCATTTACTTATTAAAGGCTCTGAGAAGTCATGTAATAAAGAAACTTGCTTACCTTATTCACCTCTACATGTATTTTTTTTCCCGCAAAACCCTTTCTAACACATAACTTCTTTTTTTTTTTTTTTTATGTTTTTTATTTATTTCTAGGAGAGAGAGAGACAGCGTGAGCAGGGGAGGGCCAGAGAGAGAGGGAGTCACAGACTGAAACAGGCTCCAGGCTCTGAGCTGGCAGTCAGCACAGAGCCCGACGCAGGGCTCGAACCCACGAACCGCGAGATCATGACCCAAGTGAAAGTCGGACGCTTAACCGACTAAGCCACCCAGGCGCCCCTCTGACACATAACTTCTATTAGCAAGGATGAATGATTATATTCCATGATGTAATTTTTTCTATTATAAAGTTTTTGGGTTTTTTTAGGGGGAGGGTGTTTTAAAAAAAATCTGTGAGACTAGTTTGTAGTCGTATATGAAGCCTGCTTGTCTCCTGAAGTTAACTTGTATTCATTTATTTACTCATTCAACAACCTTACAGCCAGTGGTGCCCATGCATGGCCCGCGATGGCTGTGAAGTAGTGCAAGCGGAAAGAGACATGGTCCCAGCCCTTGAGAAGTCGAAGAGTCAGGGCTGGGACGGGTGAGAGTGGAGGGCGTGTGTGCAAAGTCCCCTGGGGGGGGGGCGAGGCAGTGCCTGCTTAGTGGAACTGGGAGGGGAGGAGCCGTGAAAGCAGACTCCTTTCAGCATAGACTTGCTTTTTATTAGAACGAAGAGCCTCTCAAAGCGAATGTAACACAGAAACGGAGGCATCAAGTCAAACCTGACAAGTTAAGTGCTGTCTCGTTCCTTCTTCAGGTGGAGGATTTGGGTGAGTAGGTGAGCTGGTCGGTTCCCCGTGTCCGGGCTCCTTCTGTAGCCTGCACGAAGCTCTTGTCAGTCCTGTGCCCGTTTGCTCTCAGGCCCATCGCCTGCCCTGCCTGTGCTCTGCTCGGTACCGCAGGGAACTCTGTCCCCACGTTCCCTTGCCAGCCGGCTTTGGTGTGTTTGACGTAGGGGACACGCTGGCAGGAGACTAGGAGACGGGAAGAGACCTGGTTTCCCTTGCAGACATGTCTCCTCCGCAGCCTCAACTTTGGCTGGGTCGACCCTGCCTCCGTGGGGCCTGTTCTGCTGGGCCTGTTCTCCACTGTGGTCCGGCTCTGGTCACAGGGGCCCCGGGCCTGGGCTCTTGTGATCCTGCTCTTGGTGATTTCCAGAGGGCCTCACCAGCCTCTGTTTGGCTTCTCGGCCCTTCCATCCCCGTGGAAAGAATTCCCCGCGTTCTCTTATTTCGGCTAAAATAACTAGATGGATTGTTGTTTTCCCGACCAAATTTTGAGTGATGCAAAGCCCAAATGCACTTAAGGGATTTGAGATTATTGTCTGGGAATACTTGTTTCTCGCTGGTCAGTGCGACTCTGAGATCGTTCATTTCTTTTCATTCATGAACGGGAGGGGATGTTCCACTGGTGCGTCACGAGTCTCCATAAAACCCCCGATCACTTGCCTCGTGTTGCCCGGACTGCGAGCTCTCTGCCCCTTCTTGTCGGCGTGCGTTCGTTTTCCAGAGCAAAGAAGCAAACATCGAGGACGTGGCTGGGAACTTGTAACCCAGGGACCGTTCGGGATTGTGTTAGTTGCGAGGACAGTCAAGGTGTTTGAATTATGAAAAGGAGGAGTCATTTATTTGGCCCTTACAGTCCCTTTACTTTGTCACCTTAATGGGGCAGCCACTGCCACTGGCTACTTAGGTTCAGAAGGAAGAGGCCATCCATGCCTTGAAAATAACTCCCTCCTTTTACTTAGACAGCGATGAGTAGTATAATGCGGTAATCATCGTTGGTTCCCCGAGGCAACACCCCGCATGAAGAGTAGTTGACTAGCTGGCCTACCTGATCTCCCTGGGTGGCTGTGACAGCATCACGGGGCGTTAGCGTTGGGGATTGCAGTGGGGCTTATATGGGACATGCTTGTGAAAGCACCGCAGAACACCTGGCCCGTAGTGAGCGCAGCAATTGCTGGCTCTTCCAGGACCTCTCATGATCATCATACTTAGCGAGCACATACTTTTTGTTAAGTGCTTGCCATGTATTATCTCCTGTCATCCCCACAAAAAACTCTGTGTCTTTCTTTTTCTTTGGAAGTGCAGGTCTTCCTCCAGGGTGACTTTCTGGGTATTTCCTGGTGGCAGCTACATGCAATTAAGTTTCTTTTGTGCATTTGCCAGAGAATCACGGGAGAAGGGAGGAACTTACTCTGAAATCTAGGTTCCTAACCCTAGGAAGTGGGAAATATAATAATCTTCAGTTTCACAGATATGGGAACCAAGACTGGGGGTGTGTGGGGGTGAGCAGATTTCTTGTTCAAGGCCCTAAAACTGCTGGGAGGTGGAGCTGAAACTTGACCTTGGCCTGTTTGATTCTAACATTTTTTTTCTTTTTTTTTTCCTTTCCTTTTCTTCTTTCTTTCTTTCTTTCTTTCTTTTCTTTCTTTCTTTCTTTCTTTTCTTTCTTTCTCTTTCTTTCTTTCTTTCTTTCTTTCTTTCTTTTCTTTCTTTCTTTCTCTTTCTTTCTTTCTTTCTTTCTTTCTTTCTTTCTTTCTTTCTTTCTTTCTTTCTTTCTTTCTTTCTTTCTTTCTCTTTCTTTTTTTAAATTTGTGTGTGTGTGTGAGAGAGAGAGGGAGAGACAAGAGCATGAGTCGGGGAGGGGCAAAGAGAGAGGGAGAGGGAATCCCAAGCAGGCTCTGCACTGTCAGTACAGAGCCTGACACGGGGCTTAATCCCATTAACAGAGACATCATGACCTGAGCTGAAATCCAGAATCAGACAATTAACTGACTGAGCCCCTCCAGGTACCCTGATGATAACATTTTCTGAGCTATACTGATGGCCACATTACTGACAAATCATTGAAAAACATTTTAAAATGTAACATGTGGGGCACCTGGGTGGCTTAGTCGGTTAAGCGTCCGACTTTTGCTTAGGTCATGATCTCGCGGTTCGTGGGTTCGAGCCCTGCGTCGGGCTCTGTGCTGATTGCCAGCTCAGAGCCTGGAGCCTGTTTCAGAGTCTGTGACTCCCTCTCTCTCTGACCCTCCCCTGCTCACGCTGTCTCTCTCTCTCTCTCTCCTAGAAATAAATAAAACATTAAAAATTTTTTTAAAATGTAACATGCAATAAACAGGCATTGAGGAGGTACTGGCTGCAAATTTAGCATGATAAAACACCACAGCTTTCTGGTTGGTTCCCTCACTCAGCAACGTTTCTTGGGCACTCTCAGTGTATATCGCTGTCTTGTAGGGAGCCTTGGTTAGAGAGATCCCAGGGAAAGGCAGCTGAGTCAGTCTCACAAGACAGGAGTGGACCACAGACATTAACCCGACACAGGCTTGGCACACGGGGACTTGGGAGTGAAGATGGAGGAGCCTTGTGATTCTTGTGCCTTTATACCTCGTTCAGGAGACTGGGTTCCATGTCCAACAGAAGCCCGGTTTTACCTCTTTCTGCAATACGTCCTTGAGGGAGTTCCTGTCCTATTTGCTCCATATTTCAGGCACAAAAAGGAGCTAGTGGTGGTGACCTCACACATTTGCTGTTGAAGGAACTTGTTTCTGACACATGTATTTGTTAAATCAACTTGGTTCTTGTGTAAGGCAATGTCAGGATATTTAAAACAACTCCGAACAAACAAAAACAGCCCTTGAACTTTTAGAGTCATAAAAGATTTCACACTAGGTTCCCCCGCACCCCCGCCACGATTCTTCAGTTATCTGGCAAAGGCACGTGGGAAAATGAATTGCATGCAGCTGCCGCTGTGAAATACCCAGAAAGTCACCTTGGAGGAAGACCAGTGCTTCCAAGGAAAAACAAAGACACGGAGTTCAGAAAAAGAAGAAAGTTTCGTGATTGGCCAGTTGCCCATCCTGAAGTCCTAGATGGTGCTGTGATTATTTGGTGCATTGCCTAAGTTACTAGAGTGCTAAATCAGAGTCCCTGAAATGTCCCAGGTGGTGGGGTCTAGGAGGACTGAGGAAGACGGGAGCCGGCTGCACTGGGTGGAGGAAGGAGGAGGTGGGAGCGGGTGACTGTGCTCCCCGGGCTGGGAGGCCCCACAGGCAGGTTGGGGACGGAGCTCTCACGCGTACGGTTGGATAGGCCATCCACCGCCCGGTCTCCAGACGTCTGGAGAGACTCTGAACTTGAGGCCCGGCACCTAACAGCTTCCTATGTTGTGTTTCTACCATTGACCAAAGTTCAGGTCAGGATGCTCCTTCACCTTATAAAATAATATTCTGGAATGTATTTTCTAAGACATCTAATTCAGTGAACATGCAAAATCCAAGGCTTATGGCACATTAAAATGTGTTAAGCCCTTTTTATTTTTTTTACTTTATTTTGTTTTTAAATGTTTTTTATTTATTTTTGAGAGAGAGAGCACAAGTAGAGGAGGGTGCAGAATGAGAGAGAGAGAGAGAGACATAGAATCGGAAGCAGGCTCCAGGCTCCACGCTGTCAGCACAGAACCTGACGCAGGGCTCAAACCCATGAACTGCGAGATTATGACCTGAGCCGAAGTCAGATGCTTAGCCGACTGGGCCCCTATTAAACCTTTTTTAAAGTGGTTTGTGCATGTAATCTTAGCGAGCCTTTTTTCTCAGTCCTGTTGGATGTGGTGGAATTCCTTTGGCAAGACAGTCACGAGATGGAAATGGAGACATGGTTTGATGAACATGGTTTTGATGTGAGAGATGAAGGGAAGGGTAAGGTGGTGATTTCTGGGTTCACCCAAGGGCCTGATTCGGAGGTGGTTATACCTCTGCAGCCCGTCAGCATTCTCAGGTGCTATCATTGGCCCTTTGTGGAGCTGGGCAGGTCTGGGATTCTGCTAAAAGTGGAAGGATGGAGAAGTCAAAAGATCAAGTCTTAGATGTAATGCAGAGAGCATCCCAGGTGGAGTCCGGAGTGTTCTGGCATCTAAACAGCCATGTTTGCACACCGACCCAACCATCACCTGTGACCTATGACCTCTTTCACCTTCACGCTCTTTGTGGGAATAATGGTCCTCTGCATCCCCACGGATGCTTAGCCAGCTGTTAAAATGCTTCCCATATGTGTGGGTAGCTACTTGGGTTTGGATTTATACCGATGATACAATTACACTGACATTTTAGTCTACATCTTTTTTGTTTTTGAAATGTTTATTTACTTTTGAGAGAGAGAGAGAGAGAGGTGGGGAGGAACAGAGAGAGAGAAGAAGACTGAATCTGAAACAGGCTCCAGGCTCTGAGCTGTCAGCACAGAATCCCACGTGGGGCTCGAGCCAATGGACCACGATGTCATGACCTGAGCTGAAATCAGATGCTCAACTGACTGAGCTGCCCAGGCACCCCTTATTCTGCATCTTTAAACAAGCGATTCCACTCTCAAACGTGGTTCGTCAAGACCCATATATTTGTAGAGGGGCAGAGTCCCCGGCTCCGTTGGTGAAAAGTGCTGATTTGAGGGTGAGAGAACTCTCACTTTTATTTTTCCCATTTTCTGTTTAATCTGGAGAACAGTGACCAGGATTTCAAAAAATGAGTGAATCATTTGCCAGAGGAAAGACGTTCTGGACAGTGCTCGCCGAGCTGTATCTTATGTTATTTCAGATGTTCGGATCCTACCGGATGGTATTTTACAAGGGTTGTTTGGTAACTGCCGCAGTGTCCCCTGTCCTTACCTTCTGGAAGCGCAGTGGCTAGACCTGGTGGGGGTGGACGGAGGAGGTGTCTCTGGGGCTCGCGCCTCTGCAGGGGCCACGGCGCCTTGCAGGAGCTGGGGTGGCACTTGGCCATGTGGTCTGGTGAGCATCTTGTGGACCTGCGCTCTCCGGGAATGAAGCGCCACTGGAAACATCTTTGGCGCACCCCGTGCATGACCAGGAACCTCAGACGTGTGCGGAAGTGGTCTGTGGCTGAGGGTCTGGAGGCTGATCGCCTGAGGAAGCAGCTAGTGAGAGGCATCCCTGCAGATCGCACGTGCTGGTGGCACCCGTGGCTCCGGAGGTGGCCGTGGCGAGTCTCTTTCTCCCTCTCCGTCTCTGCTTCACTCTCTACATCCGGTCTCTCCCGTTCACTGCTTTTCTTTCCTTCTCCCCTCTCCCTCTCCACCGCCCTCCCTGTCTGGTGCTGGGGGCAGCTGAAGGGTCTGCCTGCCCCAAGTTGGGTATGTGTTGGGCCTTAACCTCCGACTTGTCTTCATGGGTTTTCCTGGCTCATCTGGACTCTGGCCTGCAGCCTCCCATCCCAGGTGGGCCGGTGCGCTCCACTCCAGGAGCGAGGCCTGTGGGCCTTCAGTGACTGCTCTGGACGTCAGTTTACCCGGCCACGCCAGGCACCCTCACCGCCGGCAGAAGCCGTTCTTGTCCTCACGTTGCCCCACCAGCCCCGGAGGTGGGCAGCTTTCCCCAGGGACCTCTGCTGAGCTTTCCTCTCCGTCCTGGCTCCGTTCTTCCTCTCCCGACAAAGGTCATTGTCTTTCTGATTCTAGATCGAGGAGACTCGGCTCAACATCGACAAGATCTCAGAGCACGTGGAGGAGGCAAAGAAACTCTACAGCATCATCCTGTCTGCACCGATTCCTGAGCCAAGTAAGCGTTTACTTGGAGCTGAGCTGCCCGGCGATGGCCCTTGGTGTTAGGGCTGAGCCAGCCCTGTTTTCCTGGGAGCGACGGGAGGGCCCGCCCCACACTGCACTGCGCACACGTAGTGTCCTCTTTCCTGAAGGGCCATAGCCGGCTTTTCAGGACCTGAATCCTTGTGGTCAGACGCTCCTCTCCCTCCCGTCCAGTCCCTCTTGTGACCTGCGGTGACGCTTCCTGCTTCTCGGGTCCCTCATCTCCATCCCATCGCTGTACCTTTGCAGGTGCTGTTTCCCAGCACCCTCCCAAATCCTGCCAGATCAAGGTCGTCATTTTTCCCTGAGGTGTTCCAGAATGGGTCAGGCTCCTCTCAGTCCCTCCCTGAGAGTCCCATCTGTTACCGCCAGCCCGGAAAACTTTTTCACATTTTTCGAGTAGGATTCAGGGCTATATTTTAGGTACCTTAAGGACAAGGAACGAGCCACGTGCTCTGTCATTTTGCTCTGAACTGTCCAGTGGCTCCCTGGTGCCTGAAGGTTAAAGCCAGAACGTTTCAGCGGAGCACAGGGGACTTGTCCTGGTCACATGCCTGCCCTCCTCCACACTCTTTTTCCTGCTACCCTCCCCGGGTCACCCACACTTCAGCCAGACTCCACTCTGGCTGTTCCCGACATGGTTCTTGTGTCCGCATGTTTTTTATATTATTGTCCCTTCTCCTGGAGAGTCCTCTCTTCATCCCCTTTTCTTTCTGTTTAATGCTTCCTCCTTGGTGAAGACTCAATCTTACTGTCGTCTGCCTTTAGAAGCCTTTCCAGATCCCTCCAGACACTGTTAGCGGCTCTTCACCAACACCCTGTGCACACCCTGATCAGGACCTACACCTTATTCCACACTGCACATTAGAACTGCCGATTTATTTGTCCCTTGTCCCCCAGTAGACCCTGAACCCCTTGAAGGCAGGATCTGTATCTTCTCTCTGATGTGTGGGTGTCTAGCTCAGTTCTAAGCTTGCAGCAGGTACCAAAGGATTTTTTTTTAATGCTTATTTATTTTTGAGAGAGAAAATATGAGCAGGGGAGGGACTCCCAAGCTGACTCCGCACTGTCAGTGCAGAGCCTGATGTGGGGCTCAAACTCACAAACCATGAGATCATGACCTGGGCCGAAGTCAGATACTTAACTGAGTCACCCAGGCGCCCCTAGGATGGTTTTTGAGTGAATAGTCATGGCTCATACTTACTTTGCTCCATTCGTCCTAGAATAGTATTGTGTACATAGTAGGTATGCCATGAATATTTGTCTGAATCTGAATGGATGAACCTTGGTTGAAATCCCTTTTCCCTAGAAGTTCCACGAAACCCTCTCCTACCTTTGAGCCGAAGCTGTCATTGTAAACCAGATGACTTCCTCAGAAAGGAAGCTCATAGTTTTGTGTGGGCCAGAGAATTACTTGGGGAAGCTTGTTAAAAAGAGAGATTGTAGCGCTCCAGCCCTGGGTGTTTTAATTCCGTAGGTCTGGGACGGAGTGCCTGGAAAATGCCCTTTAAATAAGCCGTCTGTGGCTCCAGGGAGTGATGTCTAGGGAACACCTCACAACACACGGTGCTCTGGGCGATGGGTACCTGAGGAAGCTCCCCTCTCCTACGTTGCCCGGTACAGCTCACAAAGCAATGTGTCTTTCTGACTGATTCTCTTGGCCTTTGTTTACCCAGAAACCAAGGACGACCTAGAGCAGCTCACGACCGAGATCAAGAAAAGAGCCAACAACGTCCGGAACAAACTGAAGAGTAAGAAGGGGACAAAGGGAACGAGCCAGCCCCCACCGCCGCCCCTCTCTTCTCTGCTCCTGGGCCTGGCTCTTCTGGGCCCAGACACGTCCGGATGATACGCCCATCCCACCTTAGCCTGCAGTTTGGGCACTGCCCCAGAAAGTCTGCCTGTCCCAGAACCAGGGCCATAGGGGAGAGAGAGCAGAACCGATGTATGCTTCCGGCTGCCGAGTGGCCATGAAACTCAGTGCTTTCACTTTGTCCCTTGACTTTTACTGGTCCCACTTCCCCAGCCCCTACGTGCGTGTAAATGGTAATGAGAGAAGCTCTCTAGATGCAGAACATCTTGTTCTTTTTTTTTTTTTTAATGCTTTATTTATTTTTGAGAGAGAGAGACACAGAGTGCAAGTTGGGGAGGGGCAGAGAGACAGGGAGACACAGAATCTGAAGCAGGCTCCAGGCTCCGAGCTGTCAGCACAGACCTGGGGGAGGCGGGGGGCGGGGGGGGCTCAAACCCAGATCTCTGAGATCATGACCTGAGCTGAACTCAGACACTCAACCGACTGAGCCACGCAGGCACCCCAGAACATCTTATTCTTCAGGCTACAGACATTTCTTGGGGGGCCAGGTCTACTGCCCTCCCACCCCCACCCCTTGTTCATTGAGGTGGCATCATAGACGGAGTTCCCCAGGGTCCCTAAAGCTCTGTTTGTTCAAGTCGTATTTGTCCCCCCTGGTTGGTTTGGGAATGCAGATGTTAGTCAGAGGGTGGAGGCAGCGTTTATCATTTCTTCCCCCGCAACAAATCACACACCTGCTCTCGCGGGTGGAGGTGGAGGTCATTTGCGGCGGCCTCCAGGAGCCAGGAGAGTGTGTGGAGCACTGTGTACGTTCTCATTCGCTGGGTGCTGTGAAGGAGGCACTGTCTTTGCACCAGTCTGTAGACCAGGGAACAGGAACCCTAAACAAGGGGACGTGGCCTCCTCAGAGTCATGCAGCTCGTGGGTGGTGGGGCGGGGCGTTGAGCCTGGGTCTCCTGGTGACGGGGACTCTTGCTGAGAGCCGTGTGCCAAGATAGAGTCAGAGGAGAGCAGCACAGGGAAGGGTGCGCAGTGCAAGGCCCGGAGTCACCTGTGAGCTGACGGCCGAGATCGCAGCTGCCTCTTGTGCCTCTCGGTGGGGTGTGAGGAGGTGCATGGTGGGGGGGGGGCATGCCCAGAACGGATGCTTCCTGGGGGAGAGGGTGACGTGCTGCTGGCATGGCCCTGCTCTGCCCTGCAGGTATGGAGAGGCACATCGAGGAGGACGAGGCGCGGTCGTCGGCAGACCTTCGGATCCGGAAATCCCAGGTGAGGCCTTCCCTCGCCTGATGCTTGTCTTGTCCAGTCTTATGTGTTTTGTTCTTAGCTGTGGAGTTTATTTTTTATTTTATTTTATTTTATTTTATTTTGTTTTATTTTGTTTTATTTTGTTTTATTATTTTATTTTATTTTATCCTATTTTATCCTATTTTATTTTAGTTTTTTTCTATTCTACTCTACTTTTTATTTTACTTTATTTTATTCTATTTTATTTTATTTATTTTCTATTCTGTTCTACTCTACTTTTTACTTTATTTTATTTTGTTTTGTTTTCTTAAATGTTTATTTTTGAGGGGGTGGGAAGCAAGAGAGAATCCCAAGCAGGCTCCAAGCTGTCAGCGCAGAGCCTGATGCAGGGCTTGAACCCACGAACCGGGAGATCATGACCTGGGCTGAAGTCAGATGCTCAACTGGCTGAGCCACCCAGGCTCCCATCTATTTTTGTTTGTTTGTTTAAGTATAATTCTTATTGGGACTCATTTTGGAGAACTGGTGGGGGAGAGCTGCACAGGCTGTAGCAGGGGAGGGGCCGGAAGGAACANCAGATTTAGTGTGCCTCCTGTTTTACAGGAGAGGAAACTGAGGTCTTCTCTGTAAAGATTGTCGGCCATTAGTTGTCCTGTGTGGACTGAGGCTCTTTGGTGGCCATGGGAGACGTGGTCCTTGTCCTTAGAGAACAGGCAGGACGTTCGGTTGGCCCAAGGAAGCGATCACATAGGACCCGGCAGGAGAGCAGTGTGAGAACACAATGAAATAAAGGCACGGTGCTCTCAGCATCCTCAGAGCTTGGGAAGAATTGGGGGTGGCCAGAGGAGGTGGGCCTTGGATGGGCAAGAGTGGCCCCATGGACAGGCTCGGGGGGCAGGAGTGAGGGGTGTGCTCATATCAGTAGTGGTGTTGAAGGGGTGGGTGGGGAGGAGGGGCTGGCATGGAGAGACCAGCCTGTCTGCTGGATGCAGGAGAGCAGCTGTGGAGTTTTGACGGGATGGAGCACTGTGGTCCAGAGTCCTAGGGAGCCTGGGTACATGATCCGGTGGCCTGTGTGCACTTCCTGCAGCTTGCCCTCTGTTAGGAGGCAGTCTGGGGCCTCCTGAAAGCTGGCCCAGAGTGGGGAAGGGGCGAGAGACAGGTGGGTTTCTCGCTGGGCTTTTGCAGGGATTCTGGTCTGAACGTGCGTGCGGGTAGTGTGGGTTTGAGAAGGGCACGCACACTGGTGACTTTACACAGGAGAAGCCAGTAGGCCTTGATGCAGAGAGTTGGTCAAGGAATAAAAATCACGGAAAAGATCTGAATGCGGACACACGGGGCTGTGGAGCGAGTGCGTTGAGCAGTAAGTAGGAGACGTTAGGGAGGTCAGGTTGGGTAAGAACTCAAGGATTTGGGCAGGTGCTGGAGGCAGGAAGGGGGTCTGGCAGCTTGAGAAAGCAAGCCAGGGGCGGTGCCGGGAAAATAAGGCAGGTGGTGTGGATGCAGGGCTCTCCGGGGCCCGATGAGTATCACGTGAGGTCAGCACGGCAGGTAAACGGATGCCGAGCACGTGGCTTGGAAAGGTCAGCGGACTCGCCTGATGGTGCGAAGTGGGGAAAGCGCAAAGTTGAGCCTCGTACCTGCTCCTTTGATTCCGAGTTCGGTGCTGCCCCAGACTGGGCCACGCGGGGCTGGGCGCGAGGGCTCTGCCGCCACGCAGGCTCCCCGACCTTCAGCTCCTGGGGCTCACGGCACTTGGCACGGTTCCCACAGCACTCCGTCCTGTCCCGGAAGTTCGTGGAAGTGATGACCAAATACAACGAGGCTCAGGTGGACTTCCGTGAACGCAGCAAAGGGCGAATCCAGCGGCAGCTCGAAATCAGTACGTGTTTGACGTTGGGCGCGTGTCCCTTCGCCTTTCCCTGCCACCTGGCTGTCCATCCTAAATCGGGAGAGCCCGGGTAGCGAGCGGCAGCGCCTCTGCCGGTGGGTGTGCCTGTATTTTGTGCTCAGACCCAGGAGAGGCGTTGGGGCACCTGCCTGCCTGGTGCAGAGTCATGGGTGGCAAGGTGGCATGGTGCTTGTCAGGCTTGGGTCTTCTGGCCCCTGTGGGTGCCAGCATTTCCTCACACAGAGTCTCCTAGGGACTCACAACATCTTTTTGTTGTCTCTCTCTTTCTCTCTTTTTTAATGTTTATTTGAGAGAGAGCGTGAGCACAAGTGGGGGAGGGGGCAGAGAGAGAGGGAGAAAGAATCCGGAGCAGGCTCTGTGCTGCCAGCGCAGAGCCTGACGTGGGGCTTGAACCCACCAACTGTGAGATGATGACCTGAGCTGAAATCAGGAGTCGGACGCTTAACCGACTGAGCCACCCAGGCACCACCCCTTTTAGTTGTCTCTTTGGCAGCAAAGACCATTTATGAGATCAGACTGTGGTGCTGGGTGCTGCGAGGCAGAGACCGATTCCAACAGCCGGGCGGTCGGGGACTCCGGGCGCTGCAGGGTGCCACCGGCTCTACGTGGAGGAAGGGTGTGGAGCAGGGAGGGGTCTGAGGAAAGCATGGGTGTTTAGCAGTGATGGCAGGTTGTCCTGCCCGGGAAGAGGGAGCCCTTGGGTACAGCCGTGCAGGGTTATGTGGAGGAGGGGGGGCTGGCGGCCAGGGACTGGCTCCTGGGAGCCAGCGGGCGGTCAGCTTTGTGAGCAAGGAAGGGCTGTGGTCAGTTGTGTGCTTCAGGAAGGTGACGGCCCATATTGCTAAGGCTGCACTGGATTAGGAGAGAGATCGGAAGTAAGAGGAGGCAGGGGCTCCCTGGGGGTGCGTGGTGAAGGCCACGGTCTTTAGAGTGAGGTCACCGTGTTCCTGGTTTTCAGGGAACTTCTGCCGTGTGGGCTGTGGTCTTCTGTTTGACGCTCTGCCTCTTTTGTTCTACAGCCGGCAAAAAGACCACAGATGAGGAGCTGGAGGAGATGTTGGAGAGTGGGAACCCTGCCATCTTCACTTCTGGGGTGAGTGTCCGGGACCTGGGGTGCGCGCCCCTCTTGAGGGGGGCTGTCGTGGGGCTCTGTGCGGTTGGCGNCTCAGATTTCCAAGCAAGCCCTCAGCGAGATCGAGGGGCGGCACAAGGACATCGTGAGGCTGGAGAGCAGCATCAAGGAGCTTCATGACATGTTTATGGACATCGCCATGCTGGTGGAGAGTCAGGTAACCGGGCAGCGGGCACCCCCGTGGGGAGAGGGAGGGAAGCCCAGGCGCTCCTGAGAAGGGGGGACCAGAACGCTGGGCGAGGTGCCGCAGGGGAGTCCTCGGGAGTTGGCGTGACCGAGTCACAGAATCCCAGTGTCCCCGGCCAGGAACGCCCTCCCGTGTGCCCGTCGGCCCCATCACTCTTGGGGCTCCTTCGGCCTCACGGTCACTTATACCTACTGTGGGCTTTGCATCGGACCAGCCTCAGCACCTCCCGTTTCCCTTCTCACTGGAGGTGTGGGTTCTTGGTGAGGGTGCCTCAGAACAGCCTCCTGGTGCGAACTATTTCACGGGTGACGCTGAAGATAACGATCATTCCGCCACTTCACAGTGAAAACTTAGCTTTACCCCAGAGGGTGTAATTTTTGCCCATTGTTGTGTCTGCTTTTGTATGTTTTTTTCCCCCCAAATTTTGGCACTTTTTGCTAAGGAACAAGAGCAGATAAGGATACGGATGGAGCAACACTAGAATAATGTTCATAAGAAGACTTGGAACACGCATGGTTTGAGGGCTTACTCTGGCCCTGGGTGTACTTGCTCAGGGCTGCCAGCCTGTCACCTGCATGTGGCGCTCTTCCACGTATGGTCAGGGGCTTGCTTGCCGGTCCTGGTGACGCCGCCAGATACGCCTCGGTGTCCAGGTGTGCCGCCATTACCGTGAACTTCCAGCTGCCCTACTGCCTGGAAGGGATTGAGAACCACATCCTTTGTGGGAGGGCTGCAAGCCCTAGCTGGAGCCCGGGTGCTGCTTGGCTGGTCTTTAAAGGCCGGTCCCTGCCTGGGGCCCAGCTGCCTTTCTTTCCTCTGCCCCCTTCCGGCCTCTGAGACCATTCCTTAAGTGCGTCCCTTCCCGCTCTTCTTTTTTCTTGCCTCGCGGCCTTGCTGAGGAATTGGTTTGAGAGTCAAGTGATGGTAAGTGCCTTTCTGTGCTTACAGAGTGCCGTAAAGCAACGGGTTGGGTTGGGGAAGGTCTAGGTAGGTGAGGGGTGTTCCCGTCCTAAGATGCCCGGAATCAATCGGAGTCACCAGACTTCCCTGTCAGGAAGTAACAGCTGGGAGATGGTTGTCATTCAGAGACCGCTGTCCCTCAGTAGCCACAGAGATAGAACATGTAACCAGAGAGCTCAGGTAAACCCAGTGTCTGTCACGTAAGGGGCCTGGGAGTATCTCTTGGAGAAAGCAGACATTCCCAGCCTGAGAGATTTACTGAGCAACTATCTTGTGCCAGCACTGTTCCGCAGCAGTAGTCGGCAAACTTGCCTCAGGCCAAAGGAACTTGGTACAGGCCTACATGACCAGGAAGAGGCAAACATCCCAGTTATGCCCCAAAATACTCTTCTTTTGGTTCCTCTCCTCACATGCCCAATTAAAAACAAAGTGGCGGGGGTGGGATCTGTGAGATACATAGTTACCAGACATCTAGACTCTGTGCTCCAGGTGCCCCGCAGAGAGTGTTGCCTGAGTGAGTGGCCACCACTGAGGACCGGAGATTCATAGGTATTCCTGTGGGAAATGTGAACGTGTGCCCCACAGGTTTCTGGATGCTTCCCTTCCCCACGTGAGCTAGGACTGTCCTGGGGTGTGTTCGCCGGGTGTGACTCATGTCCATTCTTCGCAGGGAGAGATGCTAGATAACATAGAGCTGAATGTCATGCACACAGTGGACCATGTGGAGAAGGCACGGGAAGAAACTAAAAGAGCCGTGAAGTACCAGGGTCAGGCCCGGAAGGTGAGACTCTCCCGCTGCCTTCAGAGAAGAAAGTCCATTCTGCTTGCGGTCTCTCGCTCTTTCTCTCTTCTCTGTCCCTGTCTCTGTTTCTGCTGCCACCACCTCTTGCATCCTGGGAAAGGGAGCCATGATTGACCGTATCGAGAACAACATGGACCAGTCCGTGGGCTTTGTGGAACGGGCTGTGGCAGATACCAAAAAGGCCGTCAAGTATCAGAGTGAAGCTCGGAGGGTGAGCGCCTCAGTCCCCACCAGTCTGGCTTTTCCTCTCTCTGGTCCTCCGCACCCACACCTGTGTCCTTGAGCCCGAGCCTTCCCTTTCTGTCCTGGCCTCCTCCCAACACTTATGTCAGCCTCTCCCTGAGGGTAGCTGCCCTTCCTCTCCCGGTGATCCTTGCATGGATCTGGCTCACGTACTCTCTACCCAAGAACCCGTACTAGGAGGCAGTTCTGTAGGGTGGACGCCTTCCCCGGGTGTGGCTGCTACACTCTTGGACAGAACTCCTGGTCCTTTCGGATGCTACGCTTGACTTCTCTGTTCTTCGGAAACCTGTTTGCTCTCTCCCACCAATCTGTACCCACCCACCCCCTTTCTTTCTGCCATGAACCCAGTGCTGTGCTGATCACCATGTAACGTTACCGCCTCTCTCACGGAGCACCTATTATTTTCTACTTATATGTGAAACGGCTGAGGGTCAGAGGTTAAGTAATTGGCTTTGGGCCACCTAGTAACTACAGGAGTGGGATTCAAATTCAGATTCCATTCAGGCTGTTCCCACCACATCAGCCCATTTCTCCCTCTTCCTGCGGCCCTGTTGCTTGAGGACTTCTCAGCTTCTCTGCCCATTGGGGTGGCCATCTCATGGCTTGTGCTCTGTAGGCTGTTCTTTCCTCTTTCTCCTGGGCTCTGACACTTTGGGTCTTCAGTTCTTCGATTTCCTTCCAACTTTACCTATCGCTTGTGCAGGGATTCAGGGAGCTGGGGAGTTATTTCACATGATGAATCCGGGCTTGGCTTACAACGGAACTGTCATCGTACTTTCTGATCCCCAGTCACTGGATCGGGTCTGATGGGCGGGCATGTGCTTTAGGGGAAAGTCGGATGGAAGTTTGGAATTAGGACTATCCAAAAACATACACTCCTTGAAAAGGAAAAACTGGTCACATCCTACCTTGGCCAACAGCTGCTTGGAGACCCTGGGACAGTTGTTTTTTTCCTCATCTGTGCTCACGTGCAAGACTGCTGTGGAGCCGAGAGCCCAGAGGAGCTCCCTATTTCCACCTGCTGCCCTTGACAACCAGGAAGTAATTTCAGAAATATAAAATATCCTAATAGAAGATCTTATGTAGAGATGTAGGCTTCTTATTTGGCTTGATAAGATGCTTTCAACGGAGAGGTGAGACGGGCCGGGTTTTGGATGAATTACTGTTTTTGGTTGTTTGTAATAATGCTCTGTTTTGTTTCTCTCATCCTCTCCAGAAATTGATAATTATCATTGTGGTAGTAGTTGTGTTGCTGGGCATTTTAGCGTTGATTATTGGACTTTCCGTTGGGCTGAAATAACGGTGGCCTGAGTGGCTGCTGCACTGAAATGTAAGTAACTGGAAGGTTCTCGGGGACTCTGGATTAACTCCTGAGAAAGTGGCCTGGGATTCACATGGCTCCGCTTCCCCCTTGTGGCTGTCCTTGGACACACTGAGCTCTCTCAAAATTCCCAGAGCCCGTGCATTCTTCCGTCTCCTTAAAATTCTATTCTGGGGTTCTGGTCCCCAGGGAAAGTTCTCTTCTGGGTGGGCTTCTGTTGGTTTCTCTGCCGTGGACTCTGTCCCAGCTCTTTGTCTCACCACCTGTCCTGGCACATCCGAGCACCATGTTTTCACTCCCTTTGCTCACAAGCATGTTCCTAACTGGATGCTGTCTGTGTTGGATCCGGGGCTCATCTTTTGAATTCTTGCTGACTTTTGTGGATGTTGGGCTTTGCTTTCCATACCCTTTTCAATGTAAACAGAGCCTTGGATTGGGGTTTGGGTCAGAGGGGTTTGTCTGGCTGACCAGTCGGATCTTGAAGGATATAGCGGTCAACATTTCTGAGTGTTGAGTTGTGCCAGACCATGTGTTGAACACCTTACGCACCTGTCCTTGAATCCACACAACACCCTCCTGACGTAGGGACTGTGTGTTACCCATATTTTACGGAAGAGGACACTCCGCCTTAAAGAGATGTTAAGTGACAGGGCCACCCGTGAATATACAGCTGATGAGGGGCCTGGGGGAGCTCTCTACTACATCTGAGCTTCCTTTGTAAAACCAGGTAGCCATTCATCATCGTCTGCTGAGTCCAGAGAACCTTGGAGAATAGTGAGTCTAAAGTCTAGGCTCTTAATTTCTTTAAATTCTGATGAAAAGAATAGAGCTGGCCACTGAACCAGGCCTTCATGCCCATAGGGGCAGCATGTCAAGAATGACCTCGTTATTGGGACTGTTAACAATTTTGTGACTTTTTAAATACTTTTCTGAGTGAAATATAGGATGTATTGTTTGTCTGTTTGTTTTTAAATCTATAAGAAAAGGTGAACAGAACTAACTTTCAGTGTTACTGTTCATAACCTTCTGGCAGGTCAACACTCAGACGTGTTTCGCATAGCTCAGACTTTATTATCTGTGGTCTTAGAGCCAGTTAAAATATCGTATGCCTCACTCCGCATTACTAAAATCTCTTCATAAATCTGATTTTCAACACAAGATTGTGAATATACCCTCAGTTATTATTGCCCCAAAGTTAGAGGTTTGTTATTCCTGTTTAACTGCAGCTAACAGTATGACTAGCCTCTGTTTCTCTCATTTCTGTTTTCTCTTTGATGAATTCAGAGAAGTTGGGTTGCTGAGGTACTAGATGCCAATGTCTTCTAACACCTGACACATACCTCCCTGTTGACACCCAGAGCTGATCCTCTCCTGTGGTTTTGCTTCAGTGGGTCCCTGCTTCCTTTCTCTTCCTCCCATGTGACCACAGGGTCTCGAAGACAGATGATTATAGCACTAAATGTCAACTTCGTCTTGAGAATGTAAATGAGTCTGTTTTTAAATTAGGAGACCAATTAATGTATTGTGTCCAGTTGACTTATCTGGTCTCCAGGACGCTGCGTTGCTAAGCAGTGTTGGGTTGCTTACTGTAGTGTGTCCCATGAAGTCAGGACTGGTTGCTCCTTAGGTCTGGACACCCTCCTCTCCCCACCTCCATGTGGCCTGAGGACAAGAAGCCTCTGGGCAGGAGGAGGGGATAACAGCCTATGTTTCTGTTCCCCAGCGGTGTGCCAGGTACTGTTCTAGGGAAGTAGCATTATCCCCATTTTCAGATGGGAAACTCTGAAGCTCAGAGAAGTTAAGAAACTCACCCAAGCCTACCTAGCTCTTCAGATGGTGCATCCACGATGACCCCTGAATTTCTCTCTATTCTTTTCACTGTGTTAGACAGGAGGGGAGTAGGGGAGTAGCGGAGAAGAAGATTCGAGTTCTGTAACTTGTATTTGGAAGGTGCTAACGAGAGCCCTATAGACAGGTGTTTTCATGCAGTGACTCTGCCTCCTCCTGGGAAGTCCTTTGATGGGAAGGTGACAGCCAGTGGGGAAAGGTTATAAAAGGCCCAGAGATTTGCTTCTTCCTCTCTTACATGATATGGCTTTTCGATTTTTTTACAATAGGATATTTAGTCCCAGGTCCTGTCTCAGGGGTCTGTCTACTGGATTTCCCAGGTTTAGTGTTGACTTCTCCATTGCTCTCCTTTTTGCAGTGTTGTCTGATCTTTCCTCTCCACCTTCTAGGTTTGCGACCGAGTCTCACTGTTGCTCTCCACCATCATCCTGTGCACTGACCAGCTCCTCCTTCCCCTGCCTCTCTTAGAACCCGATCTCACTCCAGCCTGGTGTGGCCACCCTTGTCTTCAGATGGAAGTGGAGTTTGAATGGCCTTCCTGAGAGAGTGGGACCTGTTCCTTTGTTTCCTTGTAACCGCCCTTGGATCTGACCCCACAAACAGTTTAGCCTGGACGAAGCTAACCTACCTGATGCAACCCTGAGTTCTCCTCACAACCTTCTCCTGCCCCAACTCTGAAGTGCCTTCTCCTGGATTGTGCAAACCAACCCAGCTTTTCTTTCTTCCCTCCGAATGTATCAAATGATGCCTTGTACCTTGGAAAGCCTATTCAAAACCTTCCCAAGGTGCTGTATTTTCTACCTCATGGAGTATTTTTCTCCTAGAAATTGCAATGTGTTTTTTTTTTTAGGGGGGTGTCTTTTACAAAGCAAAGTGATTCTTCCAAGTGTGGCATCAATAAGGCTCAACTTGAGCCTTCCACTTGGCAGTATCTCAGTCCTTTACAATTTCTTGTCCCTACATCTTGAAAATAGGAGGAATGGGCAGATGTCATTTTGGTCTTAGAAGCTGACTTGTTTGAAATTCAATCTTAAATTGAGCTCTTAGTGTGTTCAGCGTGGTGACCAACTTCAGTCTTTATGTTGTAGTCTCATGTTTACTCAAACATGATGACCCAGTTATGTGAGGTTACCCTTTGTAAAGGCTGAGAGTATGGGATATTAGTTTCCCATATCTGACTCTTGGAAACTGGCTGTTCTCCCTTGGAAAATGGCTTTCTGAGGCCATTGCCTTGAGGCCAGAAATAACCAGGCACTTAAACCTGGGCCAGGGACAAGGTGCTTGAGTCTCAGGCTCTGGGAATGCTCGAGACTGGTGCGAATACACCGTTACTCATTTCATGTATTCCAGATGTATTTTTATAATCGTGTGTGAGATGTATGTACATATATGCCCGTGTCTCTCAGGAAGTAGGAAACTAAAAACAGAGAATATTATAACCTCAAACAAAACAAAACAAAACAAAACAATGAAAAACAAAAACCTTGAGCTAGGCTAAAAATTAGGTAAGAGGCATTTGCTTATCTGCAAATGGATCAGAGTAGAAATATCTTCCCGTGTCATTGAGAAACCTTGTTTTACAGATGAGTACTGGGACGATCATGGATCTTTGGGGTGAGGACTAAGCTGACCCCATTAAGTCTTTCTGCTTAGAAGACAGATGTGACCAGATGAGGCTTGTCCTGAGAACATCCCACAGCACTCTGAGGTCAATCATGTGGCCTTTGGGATAATCCTATCTCCTGGGCTGAATCATTTGGGGGAGATCGGGAATTACTGAGTCGTTCATCCACTACCAGGTTAATGAGCTTCACAGGTTCTTGGTCTCCCTCAATTCTTGTCATGGAGGAAGCAACAGCCGGGTAGTTTTCAAGGGTAGTGACTGTGCTGACACAGTGGTGAGCTCCTTAGATTCCCAGTCTCTGCCAGGCTCTCTGATTTACAGTTTAGCCTTGACTTTCTAGGATAGGGAGGGCACCCAAATCCAGGCACTGCCCCTTGGCTTCCTTTGCAAAGGCTACTTACTCCGTCACTGCCCAGCACTCAGACAGAGCCGTGGGGATGCCCTCTTGCCCATGGCTATGAAGTCGGACAGTGGACTGGCTCAGGCAACAAGCGCAGACAAGCTCTAATCACAGGTTGTTGAGGCCTGGGGCTTAGTTTAACACAAGTGAAGGGTTTTTTTTGTCGTCTGTATTTTTTTTAATGTAAAGTTGATTATTTTATTGATAATTTAAAAATAAATGACTTTATATTGATTGTGAAACAGTTCTGGCTCTATTTCCCTGCACAACAGTGGTCGGGTGCCCCCATGTGGTGGTTTTTGTCTAGGCTTTGGAGAAGGGTTAAAATCTTTTTTAACCATGTGCTGGACCAGATGGATCCGAAGTTCCGGGTTTTGAAAATGGCTTACCTCTCAAAGAATGAAGTGTAACTGTATTTGAGTTTCAAATTTAAGGTACTTCCTCCCCACCATAATTCAGTTCACTCCTAGAGTATCTGGCTCTAGGAGACGGGAGAACTCTGATATGACGGGATAAAATCTAGAAGACACACACACTAAACATCACCGGAGATTGCCGTTGATTGAATTTTGAATCTCTCCCTGAAAACAGTGCTTCTGTTAACACCCTGGGTTCTAGAAGCCAGATCCATCTCCCTTTCCCTTTGCCTCCTCCACCGTGTCCGGATCCACTTCGGTCTCCCTTCCTTTGTGGCTGTGTCTGCACATGGACGCTGTTTCTCACACGCTTTTTCTTTCCTTGCGTGGACGAGCAGAAGAAGATCATGATCATGATCTGCTGTATCATCCTTGCGATCATCTTAGCTTCTACCATTGGGGGCATATTTGCCTGATCAAGGTGAGCTGTCTGTGGGGAGGGTCACGCCTACTTTTCACGCAGTTGAAACTCTGGTGTTCTCAAGGCTTTGTCATTTGTCACCAGGTGCCCCAGATCGGGGTGGGATTAGGTGCTGGAATAGATGAAGGCTGGAGAAAACTCAGGAAAGGAAGGCTTCATAAAGAGAAAAGTGGGTGAACAATGAGTCAGCAGCAGACGGGGAGACAGAAGCTGGCAGACTGTTCCAAACCAGGTCCGGTAGCAGAATGCGCTGTCTAGGATGCTTTGTAGAAGGATGTTGCTTTCCTGCAGCACAGTTGGGGTAAGGCTGAAGCAGAGTTAGTTCTTGCATTAAGAGCACCCTGGACTCTTTAGAAGAGAGCCAGCTAGTAAACCCCAAGGAAACCCCTTCCAGGATTAGGACAAGTTAGTACAGACTCGATGAGGAAGGACTTGGTGAGGCTGGCTTCCAGCATCCTGTTGGCTATAACCTGTGAATTTCTTCTCCCTCCGTTTCTGTTGTCTCCTTCAGTCCTCACCGACGGAGCCTCGGCCGGCGTTTCTAATCCTCCTCCCACCTCAGTGGTGCCATCACCTCTCCACTGCAGATCCCTCACCGCCACCCCTCTTTCCGTTACGAAACCTATGACACTGTGTCAACCAACTCCCTATTACAAGTTAGCAAAGCTAGACTTCAGACAGTACGGAACTGGGAGGTGGGGGTGGGAGGGACAGGCAGGGCCGCAGGCACAGGGAGCACAGTGGCAGAAGGCTGGTTGGGAAGATGATTTCAAGGAGAGGGCCGTGGGGCAGAGAACAGGTAGCCTATTCAGGAGCTGGACCAGCCAGTGCTGCAGTTGAGCGCGCAGAGGCAGATAACGGTGCACTCCCTGCTCCTCAGGATCGCGTTTTCTCTTTGATCAACACCAGGCCCCTCAGGTTCTTCCAGGTCTCACCTTTGACTAGCCCTCCGTCTACTTCCTCTTCAGGGTCTCATCGTCTATAAAGTGAAGACTGTCTAACCGTAGGCACCATGCAGGTCTTGCTCACAGCAGCGTCCCCAGTGCTTAGCACAGTGCCTGCCACTTAAAGATGCTTGAGTATCAGCTGACTGACTTACCTGTAATTAAGCTCTGATTTCCGCTCCTGGATGAGTCCCTGGACTCTGAAATCTCTTAAGGCATCAGTGGTAATTGGGTTTGTTATGTATCAGAGGCTGTGTGCATAAGCCTGGAAACGGGCTGATCCACTCAGGCACAACCAGCCTCCTGTTACCGTGACCTACAAAGTCCTCTTTTATGGTTGGTGATGGCGTTCTACTGACAGTCGTTCATTCTGCAAAGATCAGCTGGTGCCAGGATGGTGGTTCAGTAACTCAAGGTGGACCCCAAACAAAAGAAAGGTTTATACTATGACTGAACTCCCGACAATCAGCTCCGTGCTCTGTGAGCCATAACAGAGGCGAAATGTCAGGTTAGAAAGGTGACAGGAGGCTACCACTTGCGTCATTTACGTGCTTCGTGCTGCTAGCTGAAACGGATTTAGTTGGCCAGCGATGTGTGCATTAAACTGTCCCAAACACTGGTCCCAATTCAAGGTTCAGGCGTGTCCTAATGCAATTAGTACCAGTAAAACCTTGGACTGCGAGAAACTTGTTCTGTGAGGGTTCCACAAGAGGAGCCAACGTTTCTAATAAATTTTAACTTAAACGAGCAGTGTTTTGGGATACAATTAGTGCATGATGCCGAACATCACATGACGACTGAGCCAATGGTTCTTGAAATTCACTTTGATATCGGAGTGCTTTGGATTATAAGCATGTTTCCAGGATGAACTATTGCTCACAAACCAAGGTTTTACTGTGATTTCATGAGGTTCACTAAAAACACATTAAAAACCAGTGTTCAACTCTTGAGGACCATGTTAACTATTTAGATACGTTTGTACTTTCGAAAGTAAATTATTTTCATTGCTGGAGATCTTAATGTTTTAAGAAAGTGGGATTAAAAATTCAAGTCAGTGTGGTGTTTTCTACCACTTTCGAAAGCACATGTTTACTACTTCTATTCATTTGTAGTTTAGTTTGACGGGATAGAAAACTGCTGAAAATGAGGTGCACCTGGGTAAAGGCAGACAGGAGGGCGGAACACACGGGCCCTTACTCATCCAGTGTCCCCATCGGACAGGGCCACAGAGGCGCAGCCGAACACCGGCCGTCCTCAGAGAACTCCAGACCTAGGAAAGGCCACCTTCTGCTGGTTCTTGTGTTAAAGGGCAAGGGTGTGTTTCGTCTCTTACTGTCCAGCACCGCCCCCCCCCACCCCGCTTTTGGGGGGACGGTGACTGAGAGATGGGCAGCTGGGCATAAATAAATATCTGTTCGGTCAACTAATGGGTGTCTCGCTGTTTCTTCCTTCGATTTCCCCAAAATCTTTGTAACTAGTAAATATCACAGCAGCTGGCTCCGGAAGCATATACATGTAACAGGTAGTAGAGAGTTCCTGCTGTCTGAAAGTAGAGCGCTCCTAAGCTGGAAAATGTATAGCAAAGTAATTGCCATTTTGTAAGAGCAAAAATCCTCTTCAGATTTCTTCGAATTCGAGAAAAAGCTACTAATGTAGGCCTTTGGTAAACATGAAGCGATGTGAAAACAACTTCCGACGACCGGGAAACCCGTACAGATACTAAGTCCAAGTTACACCAGAGGTGGGAGACGGAAGGATGTTCCAGCCCTGAAGACCTTCGTCTTAGAGCCGGGGCGAACCAGACCCCCTAACACGCCGGCCTCTTAACCATTTAAGGATCAGGAGTGACCAACGAGAAGTTATTTCCTGAGATGATACTCAAAACTTTATTTGATGTAAATATAACGCACTTAAAAAAATCAGCAGGTATCGAACAATCTTTCAGAACTCATCTACCCATATGGTGCCCCTCAGGTATCAGAGCTTCCCGAAGACTTCGGGGCTAGGCTGAGGGAACAGAAGTGTACATTCTCTCTCTCAGCAGCCTTTGTACATTTAGTTCTCCCATCCTCACTACACGCGTTCCGGCATAAAGAACTTGCCCCAGTACCGCCCCTTTTGGGTCAAGTCATATGGGCTCAGGACCCTGCGTATCCCCAGCATGTTGGCGGTGGCTATGCGCTCAAAGGTCCAGGGGTTTTGGTTGTTCTGTTCTCGTTCCTCTTGATCCTTCCGCATCTTCTCTAGAGTCTCACGGCTCACAGCCTTTGCTGGGAAGGGCAACTTGTGGGCGACCTGGTCGAGGAAACCTTGAACCTCTTTGAATTCACAACGCCCACCCAGCTCTACTATGAGGCGGCCAGCTTTCACAGGAGTCACGTAGTGGTCAATGGCACCTTTGCCTCCCCCCATGCGCTGTCCCATACTCTTGCGGGTGATGGGCTTGAAAGGGGCTGGTACTCTCCATAAAGCAAACATGTTCTTGGGGTCCATAGAGCGGTTGATTGTCAGGCGCATCATTTCAAAATGGCCCCAGTGGAGGTAACCACCACCTAATGCCTAAAGTAGAGGAAGCAAATAGAAACACATGGGGACTTAGATATCTTTTATGGGCTCTTTTATAGTAACTGTGGCTTCAATGATATACATAAAAATGTAAGTTCTAATAAGAACCATGGAGGAAGAGCCCTACGGTACAGTAATAAGTTAGAACAAGGGTAGACCCATGTCAGTGGATAACGGAAGGCCTCTCTGAGGAGGTGACATTTAAAGCTGAGGCCAGAATGGTGGGAAGTAACCAAGGGCAAAGAGACGATCGTTACGGGCAGAGGAGGGGTGTATGTGAAGGCCCTGACACAGCAAGGGGCTTGGGGAGATTAAGCAGAAGCCAGAGTAATGAGCAGACTGAGGGGCAGGGCGTGGGCATGGGGTTCTGAGAGGCTGGCAGGTGCTGACCATGCAGGTGTTGGTAAGGACTGTAAAATACTGCTCCGGCTACCTGATGGGACATCATGCCTACTCCACAGCCATCTGTGTGGCTTCTGACATCAAGTCTTCATGGCAGCTACCTGAGTAAGGAAACAGCTGTCCAATGTCCTAAGTCATGGGTGGTTTTATTTCTACCAGAGATTTGAGAAGATTTCACAGTCTGATTACAGAGGCCAATTAGGTAGCCTCTTCCTTTTCCTGCTTTTACACTATTTTCACTCTACATGAAAAAGAAAAGATACAGAACTCAAATATTTACTGGGTAGTGTACATCATTTTAAAGAGCAAATGGTGGGGGCGCCTGGGGGCTCAGTCAGTTAAGTGTCCGTCCAACTTTGGCTCAGGTCATGATCTGATCTCACAGTTCGTGAGTTCAAGCCCCACATCAGGCTATGTACTGACAGTTCAGAGCCTGGAGCCTGCTTCAGATTCTGTCTCCCTCTCTCTGCCCCTCCCCTGCTTGTGCTCTGTCTCCCTCGCCCTCTCTCTCAAAAATAAACAAACATAAAACAAATAAAGAGCAAATGGTGACAGTTCTAATAAAACCTGTGGAGGAAGAGAATGAACTCCAAGAGCATTCCCTGGCTAATCCCTGGCTTCCATTCTGGAGCCACTTGACACTGAACTCACTTACCAAGATTGCAAAACTGCCTTCCGTGAACTCGGTGGCTTCGGTAGAAGGTCCCCGTATGTCACTCAAGTTCTTAGGTTCCCTTCTCACTTTTGGCACAAGTGGTACCCTTTCAACAAATCTAAGCTTGGGCCTTTCGGGAATGGAAACATCTAAAAGGAGCACAACAAGAATAATTAAAAACCACACATTTCCAAGGATCCATTTTCTTCCTAGAAAGATATCAATCAAGTGAAAGTCTTGAAGTTACCACTAAAAAGTAATTCCAAAACTGTATTAGGTTTTTCCTGTGATGCTTTTTCTCCAGTGTCAGCTGGAATCTTTTGGTTATGACAAGATGGATGGAGAGGTTTGCGAACTTCTGAAGGTAGTAAAGTTTTAACCTTCAAACGAGATGCACTCTGCCGAAACTAGAAAAGAGACCACTGGGTAGGTACAGAGATAAAGCTTCACGGAGTTAAGACTGACTACCCTTTACAAGTGCTAGACATGGACTGGCTTTATGTGCACTATCTCATTTAATCTTTAAAGCAATTTTATAGCTTAGGAATTTCTTTTATTTCTGAGAGAGGGAGAGAGAAAGAGCGTGAACAGGAGAGGGTCAGAGAGACAGAGGGAGGCACAGAATCTGAAACAGGTTCCAGGCTCTGAGCTAGCTGTCAGCACAGAGCCCGATGTGGGGCTCGAACCCACGAGCTGTGTGATCATGACCTGAGCCGAAGTCGGACGCTTAACCGACTGAGCCACCCAGGCACCCCATAGTTCTATAGGAATTTCTTAGGACTTCCCTTTTTTTAAAATTTTGAAAAGTTTAAAGTTTAGCACACATAATCAAAGGGCCAAATAAAAAATGTACAGTTCAGAGAATTATAAATGACTGCATAAACACACGCACATAAACACACCCATATCAAGGAACAGAACATTAGACGGGTACGATTTTAAATATCAATTTTATAAAAAGGGGACCAGAGGCCTAGACATATTTTATAATCTGGTCTAGGCCACCCAGTGAAAACAAGCAAAGTCAGACCATATGACTTTTTTAAAAAATATACTACATGGCCTCTCTGGATGTTAATGGGGGTGGTGGAAGGAACACTTACTATATCGTACGTGAAAATATCTAAGTTCTCCTGCTCTGCCACATTCTTCTTCTTTTTTTTAAAGTTTATTTATTTTGAGAGAGATAGAGACAATGTGAGTGGGGATGGGGTAGAGTGAGAGAATCCCAAGCAGGCTCCATGCTGTCAGCATAGAGCCCAATGTGGGGCTTGAACTCACGAAATCATATCAAGACCTGAATGGAAACCAAGAATCTGACACTTAACCGACTGAGCCACCTAGGCGCCCCTCTGACACGTTCTTGTTAAGAAACCTGCAACCCAGGAATCCTTGATCTGTGCTCTATTTCTACAGGGCTTTTTCCACTGACACCTGTACATTGCATACAATGGGCAACAGCTTGCGGCACTGAGGGCAGGTGGACGGCAACGCAGGCCAGACAGGCTACATCTTTCTTTCCTATCAAACATTCTGACAAGTTGGAAGGGAAAAAATTATAACTTTTAAGTCATTTAAAACAGGTCTGTAGTAAAGCAAGCATGGCTTTACCATGGAGTCAAATATAAAACAAATATAAATATACATTTAAAGCCTTTAAGGAAACACCAAATTATGAATGGGCTATTCAGACACTGCTCCTGCACTCCTTCAGTTTCTACAAGCAGCTACAGAGAAATTTAGTGGTGCTTTCTCTCAACTACAAGTCTGTACGTACTTCCAAAGCACAAAGTAGTTTAACAACTACGTGTGGGAGTTAAAGCCCTCAGAGGTCAAGGATGCTTTCACTTTTTTTTTTTTAGACTTCTAATATATTAACGATATGGTAAATTAGGGCCGCCTGGGTGGCTTGGTTGGTTAAGTGTTGACTGATTTCGGCTCAGGTCATGATATCTCGGTTGGTGAGCTGGAGCCCCTCATCGGACTCTGCGCCAACAGCGCCGAGACTGCTTGAGAACCTCTCTCTGGCCCTCCCTGGCGCGCGCGTTCTCCCTCAAAATAAACAAACTTGAAAAGAAAAAAAAAAAAAAGATATGGTCAACTGCCATAGGGGAGACATCCCATTACATATTTGCTCCATAAAAGCAGGGACCTTGGTGGGTCTCTCTTATTTTCTGATCTATCCCTAGTGTTCAGAACCCTTGGCGTGTAATAAGCCCTCGATACACGTTTACTGAGCGAGTGAATGGACACAGGAAATACAAGAACCTACTTCGTCACCTACCCTCTTCTGGGGTCCATCAGAGAAAAAACAAACACGAAAATGACACAAGCTCTCACCCTCAAAAGCTGGCACCGGGAGCAGCGTCTTCAGGCCAGCACCGGCGGGCGGGGCGACCCAGGAATCTACAAAGAAAAATCAAATGAAAAGACGAAAGCGACAAGACGCGGGCCCGGCACAACCCGGACGGGTCATTCCTAACGGAGCGCTCTGATGGTGGCCCGCGGGTTCCACTACATGGGCTCACAGGCCCCCCAAAGAAGCCCGCTAGCAGGGATCTCGGGGCACCGATGCCCCCCGCGCGGAGGAGCGCGCGCCCCTACGCAGCGCTTCGGCAAACCCGGCAGAACCTTCCGGGAGCTGGCGAGGTGCCGCACTGGCGCTGGGGAGGAAGGGGACGTCTTCTGAGTGACCGAGGGGCCTCCTGACCTGACAGCTGCGTTCGCAGGAGCGGCGCCCCCGCCCCAGCCAGCACCCGCCACATTGCCGTGCGCGCCCGGCCGCGCCGGGATCCCCACGGCAACCTCTGCGATTCCCAGGACACAACCGGCCCGGAAGTTGCGTTCGCATCGGTCCTCTCCGCAGAGAGTCCCGGCGGAAGCGGAAGAAACCGGGCCGCGGCGCTTGGGTTCCGCGCGGGCGTCCGCTAGCCACGCCCCGCGCCCCTGGCGCCTTCTGGGAATCTCCCTACAGTTCCCGGGATGCGGGCGGCTGGGTCCGGCTTCCTGAGCCGGGTGTCGGGCGCAGAAAGCTAGGCTTCGCCCAGTGGGTGACGCCTCTCAGCTCAATGCATTGGGCCGCTCAAAGGCATTAGGAGAACAGCACTGGGTACTCACCGTGGCCTGAGCTTTTAGGGGGCGCTTGCAGTGTGTCAGGCGTTCAGTACCCCATCACTGCGTGGAGTCCTCCCAACGAGTCCATGAGATGAGGAAGTCATGACACCCTTCTCTGGTCCCTCTGGAGCCCCAGACTCCATCCCGAGGGTCACGGGAATTAATTTACCCCAGTCACACAGCAGGAAAACTACAGTCAGAATTCGAGTCTGTGTGACTCAAGGGACCGCAGTGATGGGACAATATCAAAACTTGATTATCGAGTTAAAATCACGCGTAAGTATTCTGGGAGGATGTTGGGCAAACTCATTTTTATGGGTTTGAAGCTTTTTAATATTTAGAACGAGAGACGATCTTTCCCCCAGTTTAGGGCACAAATAGGATTAAGAAATCGAGACTGATGTCTGTTGTATTTAAGTCATGCTAAATCTGCGTATGGTCTTTCCCCAAGGATAATTTCACAAATGGCAACAAATAAAACGTGTGATGTTTCCAAAGCTACTGTGAGAACTTCCTGCGTCCACAATTTTAGGCACTTCTTGATGATCTGCATGCTGAAACTGGCTCAGAAGAGGGAATAGAGTTTATTACAGCCAACCATTTCTGTCCTTTCAGAAGGGGCTCTACAAGCGTTTGACTGACCCCCACTCGTCCAAGCCAGTGTCAGATTCTAGGCAGCTGTTCCCTCCTCCCCTCCACTCAAAGTGGGAGATCCGAATATGCTCAGGCATTTAGAAATCTCCAGCTGAAAATTGTGTAATTTTGTTTTGGATGGAAAACAAAGTGTCAGTACAATTCTTCTTTGGCTTTAAGTCTTTTGGTGGTCCCCGAACTTCCGCCTCTTTATTGATTTTAAAAGAACTAAAAAGTAAACTCAAAGTTTTACCTTTAAATAGTAACTGTTATAAGTGATGTCTATTTTTCTCTGCAAGTGTTGTGCCAGGTAGAATGGAGGATACAAAGATGAAAAACCAGGGATCCTATTCTTTAGGAATTTATATTTATGCAGGGATAATATGATGAGCATACAATAATGTTGACATATCACAAAAGAAGTATGAATAAAGCGTGGAAATGGAAGGAGGGATGTGAGGTCTTCCCTGGTCCCTAAAAATAATGTTACCTCCTTCCATTTCTCACAGCTCTTTGTTTACACTCTTCTTCTGAGAGTTGTATGGTATTTATTTGTAGGAAACCGATGTTGTGGGATGAAATGATTTGCCACAGAGCTAGGATGATGCAAAGTAGGGGTAAAGCCTAATTAGTGTTCTTTTACTGGAATGGGGTTGCTAAAATCTCCCAAAACTTAGTCTTCCGATCGCCTGCATCAGATGTTCCTGAGACCTTCGTATACATGTAAATATCTGGTCCCTACTTAGTAAATCAGAAACTCTGAAGGTGGGGTTCAGGAATTCCTATTGTGAACTAAGCCCCACGGATGATTCTAATGCCTAAGCAAATTGAGAGTCAGTGCTCTGTGAGCACTTGGAAAATTTAAAAAGCAGAGAATAGCTACAAGGCACTGTTTTTGGATCACCCAGGTTTATATCCACTGGAATTTGTATTTTCTCCATCTGTATAAAAATTACCTAACGTCTCAGTTTTTAATCTTTCTAATTTTATTTTATTTATTTTACTTTTTTAAGATTCTATTTTTAAGTAATCTCTATACCTAACGGGGGCCTTGAACTTAAAACCCCAAGGTCAAAAGTCACATGTTCTATACACTGAGGCAGCCAGGCTCCCCTAATCTTTCTTATTTTAAAAATCAAGAGATAACAGAAGCTTGTAGCCTAGTCCCAGGTCTGGTTCTTAACGTAAATGGCACCCACATGCATATAATCTGTGTCTTTGCCTGTGTGTATGCACTACCTCATTTTAATAAAAAGGTTAGGTTTTTGCTTATCAGATTGATTAATATCATAATGTAATAAATCACCATGGAACTTCTTCACCCCAGGAAGCCCACCGAACCTTCTCAAGGGGCTAATTAGTATTCATTTCTTCATCAGTTTAGCTTCCATATGGTGTAGAGCGTTTCTGAAAAAGCAATGGTATTGATGTTGTGTTCTGGGATCTGGGAGCGAATGGTCAAGAAAGAATTCCTGAGACATTTTTGGTGCAAAAAAAGGTGGTTTTTATTAAAGCACAGGGACAAGACTTGTGGGCAGAAAGAACTGCACTGGGATTATGGGGTGATTGATTGCTTGATTGATTATGTACTTTTAAGTTGGGAGAGTGTTAGGATAGTGTGAGTCTCTAAGGAATTTGGAAGTGAGGTTTTCAGGACCTTGAGGGGCTAGCTGCTGTTAAGAAAAAGTTATTTACTACTATCCAGGAAAACATTAGTCATGAGACCTTTCAGATGTCTATCAGTGGGCCATATATTTGGAGGATGATTGCTAACATATATCTTGGGGAAGGGGTTAGAGAATAAGGAAGTTACCAAAGGGATTTTTAGATGTTAAAGAAGACTTACAGGATCCTGGAGGTTGGGCCAAAGTCAAGCTCAGGTTGCTTTTTGCTTCTAGCAAGGTAGTAACCTTGAGGCAGTTGAGTTCTTGGAGAAACGTCACTCTGCCTCAAGGACATGTCAATGGGCTGTTAAGTTGTAAGGGGATTTAAGTTTATTCTATGCTTCTTTTGCTTTCATTCTCCACATCAGTAGTCTAGATTTTTCTACAAAAAAAAATATACTCAAATACAATATTAATAATTAATAATATTATTATTTTTAACATTTATTCATTTTTGAGAGAGAGAGAGAGATACAGAGTGTGGGGCAGGAGAGGCAGAGAGAGAGGGAGACACAGAATCCAAAGCAGGCTCTAGGCTCTGAGCTGTCAGCACAAAGCCTGACGTGGGGCTCCAACCCACAAACTGTGTAATCATGACCTGAGCCAAAGTTGGATGCTTAACCGACTGAGCCACCCAGGCATCCTAGTAATTTATATTATTGATTTCCTGTTTATAAGAGGTTTTTATTTGCACATAGATTATCTTATTAGAATCCTGTTTCAAAGATGATAGTGGTGGAAATGATGCATAGAAAAACATTCATTCAACAATTCTCCATAGTGTTTGCCTTACTGCCATGAGAAAAATGAATGCGTCGACACATATTCCAGGGCTTTAAAGCTGAATTGGATTGAATCCCAGCTTGGAAAGGTACTGAAGAGTTATTTCCGGCTTTTTTCATTGAGTAAATCAATAGGCACAAAGACAGTACCAACTCTTCAATTGTTTGACCAAGTAGAGGGGACCATGGCAACTGTCATTCTTGTTTTTGTCCTGGCATTCACAGACTATGACCGTGGCATTCCTATGAATGGTTTCGCCATAACGACTGATGTACTGTTGTCGTCCAGTCAAGTTACTTACAAATCTTTTTTTTTTTAATTTTTTAATGTTTTATTTCTGAGAGAGAGAGAGAGAGAATGAAGAGAGGAGGGTCAGAGAGAGAAAGGAAGGTACAGAATCTGAAACGGGCTCCAGGTTCTGAGCTGTCAGCACAGAGCCCGACATGGGGCCCGAAACCACAAACTGTGAGATCATGACTGGAGCCGAAGTCGGACGTTGAACCAACTGAGCCACCCAGGGATCCCACAGATCTTTTATTATAGGCCATGCTGCGTTGAACTTTGTATCCATCTTTTTGGTACTGTCTTGGTATTTCTTTTGGGCAAATTCCATAAAGAGAAATGATAAGATCAAAGGGAATGTTTGTTTAAAATCATTTTGCTTCCTATAGTTATGCAACATTGACCTTTACCAACAATGTGCCAAAGTGCCCGCTTATCCACACCCTTGCTGAGCTTTCTTGTACACCTTTCTTTTAGAGCTTTGCCAATATGAAAGGTGAGAGATGACGTCTGATGGTCTGTGTTTATGATGGGCTGTTAGAACAGGACTGTATCTGACTCAGCCTTGCCTGAGGCCCCTGGGCTGTGTGGTAATCCCCGCATTCCAGAGTGAGCTGCTGGGCCTCTTGGGCATGATTTATGATGGACGTGGTGGGAATTGGCTTCATTATTCTTAGTTCTCCGCTTTCTTCCAGCCTGTAACATGCACTGAAAAAAAAAAATCAAGAAAAGAAGTGGAGCCTGAGATTAAAGTAAAGATTTCTTTGGACAGTGTTGTTGGTAATTGTGAGTTCTACTCGTGCTCTCCAATGGCGAGGTGTTGGGGTGCTCCGTCAAGCTTAATGAGAGACATTTCAAGACCACTGAGCTTGATGTGGGCCCTATGCTGTTTGAGTGGGAGTGGTATTGGACCCAGGTTTGAGAAAAGTCTATGTTTGGAGGTTTGATGGAAAGTAGAGGGCTGCCGTTGGGAAGTAGGTACATTTCCACTGATGCTGGGGTAAAGGTATGCGTACCTTGTTCACCAGATGTGAACCCCAGTGCAGTGTGCCGGTTCAGGGTTTTCTTATATCCTGTCCAACAGGACCCCACTGAGGAGCAGAGAGAGAGAAGCTGGAAGAAGTGTAATGACAGATGTCCAGGGCCCGAGGGAAGCACCAAATGCATCCAGCCAATCATTCCGCAGAGAGGACTTTGCATCCGAATGTCGTCAGCAGTTAGGGTAGGGTGTATGTGTCTGTGTTTCTCCGAAGAATCCGTACAGCATCCATGAGTGAAAGAGTATACTTTTTTTTTTTTAATGTTTTATTTATTTCTAGGAGAGAGAGAGAGAGAGACAGCGTGAGCAGGGGAGGGTCAGAGAGAGAGGGAGTCACAGACTGAAGCAGGCTCCAGGCTCTGAGCTGGCAGTCAGCACAGAGCCTGACGCGGGGCTCGAACCCACGAACCGCGAGATCATGACCTAAGTGAAAGTCGGACGCTTAACCGACTAAGCCACCCAGGCGCACCTGAAAGAGTATACTTTAAACTATACCTGGAGCCAAGTCAACCACTGTTGGTGCTGGATGAGTTTGCTGTAACAAAGTACCCCAAACCGGTGGGGGGGGGGGGTGCTTAAAACAACGGAAGTTTATTGCCTCACAGATCTGGAGGCCAGAAGTCTGAAATCCAGCTGTCAGCAGGGTTGGTTCCTTCTGAGCTCTGTGAGGAAGGGTCTGTCCCGGGCTTGTGGACGGCCATCTTCTCCCTGTCTCTCTGCCCATCGTCTTCTCTTTCTGTTTGTCTTTGTGTCCAAATTTTCCCTTTTTATAAGAGAGCGGTCATATTGGATTAGGACCCCCCTTATTGACCTCATTTTAACTTGATTACCTCTGTAAAGAAAGACACTTTCTCCTAATAAGGTCACATTCTGAGGTGTTGGGGGGGGTGGCGGTTAGGGCTCCAACACATCTTTTTGGTTGGGGAGGGAGGAGGACACCCTTCAACCTATAACAGGCGCTATGCCAGTTAGCCATGCCAAAGGGGTCAGACACAGAGGTGAAAGATGAGGGGCAGGAAAGATCCTATGTGACTGGTAGAAGTGCAAAGTGAGGAAATTGAGACCACCCCTTTCCCCAAGCCGCCATGTTGTTTCTACTACAGTCACTGGATCTGGGGCAAGAGTGACTTGGGGAGAGGAGCAGCTTTGGCTTTGGATGAATTCAGGGTTGTGACTGATGAGGGAGCATAAGGCAAGCTGACACCCCACACCCCTCACCCTCCCAGGTGGGACATATGGGACATTTCTCAGGCACTCCTGGCTGCCCAAAAGCTAAGAGAAGGAGAAAACCAATGATTAGCTGATATAGATCACAGCCATGCAGGACGTGAGTCTCCATTAGTTTACAAATGTCTTAGTAAATTACAAGAAAAAGGCAATCTTATCCATAGCCTAAATCCAGCGACCCATAGACTCAGTTTCCTGGAGCCCCAACATCATCCTCCCCTCCATAGTGATGTGGGGAACAAAGGCAAGAAGGAAATGGTAGGTAAAATTAAGTTTCTTTACGACCTGCAGCCCATTGACAAATATTTGAGGCAAATACAAAGTCTAACATTCTTCCAGGAACTCCCTCCTGTCTTAATGTTAATACCTTGCTAGAGGGAAAAGAACCTTCACTTGATAGTAGCTAGGCCTCCAGTGTCTTCTGTCCTCGTTAGCATATGAAATCCTGGAGGCCTCCCCTTTGCCTTTACCTCCCCAGAGTCCATCAGTCTCTCTTCACAAGCCCAGTTCAGCTCTTTCTGCTCAGGGGTCCTGTCCCTGTGCTTTAATAATATCACCCTTTTGCACCAAAGACATCTCAAGAATTCTTTCTGGCTGTCAGCTCTGGACCCCCCACCACTCTGAAACCTCATCAGTGACTATTACACAGTATCGGACATTTTAGTTACTGAAATCAGAATTTTTTCTGTGACTAGAAGTGATAGCATACTTTTTTTTTTTTTTAATTTAAATTAGAGAGTAATGAGAAAATGCAGAAAACCCCCAGCCTTACAGAGTTGGTTTAGTTTTGGATAAGCAGGAGCAAGTTGATTCCTTCCTTCCTTCCTTCCTTAGTTTATTTATTATTTTTAGTAATCTCTCCACCCAATGTGGGGCTCCAACTCATGACCCCAAGATCGAGTCACACGCTCTTCTGACTTAGCAGCCAGGCACCCCATCTGTTTTTTTTTAAGACTTTACTATTATTTTTTATTTTTATTTTTCTATTTTAGAGAGAGCAAGCTGGAGAGAGGGAGAGAGGGAGAGAGAGAGAGAGAGAGAGAGAGAGAGAGAGAAAATCCTAAGCAGGTTCTATGCTTATGGGAGGGATCCCACCACCCTGGGATCATGGCCTGAGCCCTAATCAACAGTCAGCCACTCAGCTGACTAAGTCACCTAGTTGCTCCTAAGATTTTATTTTTAAGTAATCTTTGCACCCAATGTGGGGGTTCAACTCATAACCCTGAGAGCAAGAGCCGCATGCTCTTCTGACTGAGATAACCAGGTGCCCCTAAGGTTGACTTCTTTTTTTTTTTTTTTAAATTTTTTAATGTTTTATTTATTTCTAGGAGAGAGAGAGAGAGAGACAGCGTGAGCAGGGGAGGGTCAGAGAGAGAGGGAGTCACAGACTGAAGCAGGCTCCAGGCTCTGAGCTGGCAGTCAGCACAGAGCCTGACGCGGGGCTCGAACCCACGAACCGTGAGATCATGACCTAAGCGAAAGTCGGACGCTTAACCGACTAAGCCACCCAGGCTCCCCCTAAGGTTGACTTCTGATAGCATTCTCTGAGTCCTACTTCACATAGCTTACACCCTGGTTATACATTAGTTTGCATTTTTTCAGTGACTAGTGATGTTGAACTTGTCTCCTATCTTTGGGTCTTGTATATTTTTGTCTATCGTTTTTCTGTGTGTGTGATTTGCTTGCTTCTGTACTTTGTTTATATTTCAATTGTACTATTTATCTCTTTATCAATTAAAAAATGCTTACTGTATATTAAGTATATTAATTCCTGTGTATATATGATTCAATTTTTAAAAAATTTCCAATATGTCTTAAAATTTTTTTTTGTGGTAGGACCATTTATTATTTTTATGGAGTAAAATCTGCCAGTTACTTTCTGAAGAGTTTCTGACTTTGATAATATGCTTATAAGGGCCAGAAAAAGGGATATAATGTAATTCTTTGCCCAAGCTGAAAATCATTTAATATGCGATTTTATAATACACTAAATTCCCATATAATTTTTTAAAACATTTTATCCCATTGTCATATTCACCCTGATCTGAAACCAGTGCTACACTGTTTTAATTATTGTTCCTTTATTACATATTTTATATATTTGGTCAAATTCACTTTCCTTTGCAAAAAAACGTCATGACTGTTTGGCATGTTTCCTTTCCAAGATAAAATTTGGAACCATTTTGTTCTATTCTGTCTCAATCTATTTTTATTTTCTTATCCAGTGTTCTTTTTCCTTTGTCATTGTTGTTCTTCTTATAAATCTCAGAGCCGTTTGTACTTCCAAACAAGATTTGTACTTTACCATTTCAAAGTATTATAGGATCTCAGTAGGAGGGGGCTAGAGGATTTTCTGTTTAGTTCCACATCCTTATCAGAGTGTGATCTTCAGTCATGTACTTGCTGTAGGTCATTTGCATATCTAGTTAAAGGAAAATACAACTGCATTTGGTAGCAATCTTCCTTCCTCTCCCTTGCATCTTCACAAAAACAATCATGGTGAAAATTGACCACTTCTCTAAAGAAATTTTAGGCTTTACCAGCCGTGGCCAGTAGAGGTCACGAAACTGCTCATTATAGTCACTGAAGCAATAACCAAACCCAGGCTTGGGCACTGCGCATTATGCAGTAGTGACCCACAGACTACATTTTATCACAGCACTTTCTCAAAATGGAATTGCAGCTTGTCATAGCAGATCCACTGTCATCCTGCTAGCCTGTCCCCCACGCTTGCCAGTACAAATGAACACACATAGGTAATTGTACAAGTTGGGAGACAGTTCTCTCTTGGTCTCTCTGTCACTGTCTCTGTCTCTGTCTCTGTCTCTGTCTCTCTCTCTCTCTCTCTCACACACACACACACACACACACACACACACACACCCCTTCCCTTTGTTGCTCAATTTATTGTTCAATAAAAAATCATCTTTGTTTAAAATAATTTTTCTCCATTTGCCAGTTGCTCAATTATTACATAATTGAATGGAGAAAACGTAGATCACAGAGAAGCAAACAAACAAAATCAATGACCATTAGTTTTGTCACACTTAATCACTAAAATATTCTGGCATGGGTGGCATTATAATGCATTGTGAACACCTCTCCATGTCTGCAAGTATTTATCTTCAACATGAATTTTACTGACTTTTATATGAAATTAAATTTAAAGGACGCCTTGGTGGCTCAGTCAGTTGACCATCCGACTTGGGCTCAGGTCATGATCTTGTGGTTCATGGGTTCAAGCCCTTGCATGGGGCTCACTGCTGTCAGCGCAGAGCATACTTCAGATCCTCTATCTCCCACCCTCTCTACCCCTCCTCTGCTTATGTGTGTGCGCGCTCTCTCTCTCTCAAAAATAAAAATTAACATTAAAAATTAATTTTAGTAGTATATCATACTTCTTTTTTAAAAAATTAATTCACTTTTGAAATTCAAGTATAATTAACATGCAGTGTTATATTAGTTTCAGGTGTACAATATGGTGATTCAACACTTCCATACAATACCCAGTTCTCATTACAAGTGCTCTCCTTAATCCCCATCACCTATTTCACCCATCCCCCAACCTGCCTCCCCTCTGATAACCAACAGTTTGTTCTCTATAGTTAAGGGTCTGTTCTTTTTGTTTGTCTCTTTTTTCTTTTTTCATTTGTTTTGTTTCTTAAATTCCACAAATGAGCCAGTAATTCCACTACTGAGTATTTACCCAAAGAAAGCGAAAACACTAATTCAAAACAACATATGCACCCTAGTATTCATTGCAGCAATATCAAGATATAGAAGCAACCCAAGTGTCCATTTACAGATGAATGGATAAAGAAGATATAGTCTATATGTATAATGGAATATTCTTTAACCATTAAAAAATTAAGATCATGGGGCACCTGGGTGGCTCAGTCGGTTGAGTGTCTGACTTCAGTTCCGGTCATGATCTCATGGTTCGTGGGTTCGAGCCCCATATCAGGCTCTGTGCTGACAGCTCAGAGCCTGGAGCCTGCTTTGGATTCTATGTCTTCCTTTCTGTCTTTCTCTGCCCCTCCCCTGCTCTCGCTGTCTCTCTCAAAAATAAATAAACATAAAAAAAAAGATCTTGCCATATGCAATAGCGTGGATGATCTAAAGGGTATAATGCTAAGTGAAACAGTCAGAGAAAGATAGATACCGTATGACTTCACTCATACATGAAATTTAAGAATTTCAGTAACGTTTACATATCTCATCATATGGACCCACCAGTGTTTACCTGTCCATTACTCTGTTGTCGGACAGGGAGACTGTTTCCACTTTTTCCAGAGTACAAATATTACGGCAGGTTATGAGAGAGCACTTACTCCCACTCCCTGAGGGTGCCTTCCACCACAGTGCAGTCCTGGCCTTCTTGGGCACAGGGATGTACCTAATAGGTATGTTTGGAATGAAGCCTCGGGCTGGTGGCTCCCACCTCCTTCTCCCAGGAACCACTATTTCCAGAGGGCAGGCTCTTCTTCTGAGAAGCTGGGAGGGGAGATCTGTGACGGAGCAGGTGAATCTGTCTGCCTCTGGGCTTCAGTATCAGGAAGTGTATTGAGTGTATTGAGCTGCACTTCTAATTACCTCAGTGGATGTTTTGATTCTTGTATATCTGTGTCCCATTATGATTCTCTCCTTTGTATAATTTTCAGAACTGGGATTTTGGGGAGGGGTCAAATTTAAGTACATTTTAGGTCTTTTGATACAATTTTCTTTCTTCTTCTTCTTTTTTTTTTTTAGAAGAGAGAGGACCAGAACACCAGTGGGGGGAGGAGGAGAGGAGAAGAGAGCAGAGGAGAGGAGAGGAGGAGAGGAGAGGAGAGGAGGAGAAGAGAGGAGAGAGAGAGAGAGAGAGAGAGAGAGAGAGAGACAGAGAGAGAGAATCTTAAGCAGCTTCTATACTCAGCTCAGAGCCCAAAGTGGGACTCGATCTCACAACCCTGAGATAATGTCCTGAGCCAAAGTTGAGAGCTGGATGCTCAACCGGCTGAGCCACGCAGGTGCCCCTTTGGATACAGTTTTCATATCCTTCGCTAGAAAGTTGGTCCCCGTGTTGACTCCTGCCAGCAGAGATGAAAGTTATGATTGTCTCTGAAAGCCTAATTTTTCTTTTCAAATATGTATATAGGATGTGGTTATAGATCTGTATCTCTTTTTAATATATAAAATATACATATGGGGTGGGATTTTAGATGTATATTTATATTTAATATGTGAAGCATGTTAAATTTTAATTACATACTAACTACGAATTATATTTATGTATTAAAGATGTATTTATATATAAAATACACATTTTAAACTTAATTTTACTAAGAATCATTATTAGAAATGGAAGGGGAGAATTACATCATTTACCTAGTTCTGTGGGAGCCTCATGTGAAATAATTTTGGCCATTTCACTAAGTGATCTGAAAAGTAGTCCTTGGTATAAGAAACAAAAATAGGAAGTTTAAAAAATATATCATTTCATTTGTAGAAATAAAGGATAGTATTGGTTAATTAATCAAGAAGATCAGAATGAACTCTAAAAATGTCAAGTGGGCTCTCTCTTCTCCCCTCATCCTAGGTTTAAATTATGACTGGCATTCAGGGGCGCCTGGGTGGCTTAGTTGGTTAAGTGTTCAACTTCGGCTCAGGTCATGATCTCACAGTTCATGAGTTTGAGCCCTGTGTCGGGCTCTGTGCTGACAGCTCAGAGCCTGGAGCCTGCTTTGGATTCTGTGTTTCCCTCCCTCTCCGCCCCTCCCCTGCTCACACTCTGTCTCTGTCTCTCTCAAAAATAAATAAACATTAAAAAAAATTATGACTGGCAGTCATTGCCTTGAGAAGCTGGATGTTTTCTTATGGGTCACAGATGTTGAGACTCCAGGGAAGTTTGAATCATTTATTTTATACAGTGTTTTCTATGTTTTTACCAGGAATATGGAAGCATTGTCGATATCCACTTTTTGGCATAGATTTGAAATGAAATGAACAAAAATTCCATCATCCTTTGAAGGTGTTTGAGAGAACCTGAAGCCACCTCGTTGTTAGTACTGTGTGAAATTGGCCGTGATGTGCTCATGGTTGACAGGTATGTAGTCAGCAACACCTAGAAGCAATCAGAGAAGAACATGAAGTGACGACCATGGTATGTATAACCACCCCCACCTCCCAAGGGATTAGCCCATTTTTGGAGGAGTAAAGTCACCACAGTATGAAATGGGAAGCTTGATTGGTATGGAAGAGTATGGAATTGAGGTCCAGGGAGTCTGTGATTCCAGGCTCAGAGTTACCATGTGGAGCATGTGTTGGATGGATAAGCCCCTTAAATTGTGAGAGTCTCTTTTTCCTCATGTATTAAATTGCACTCATAATAGTTACTTTGAAGAAACACTTTCAGGATTAGTACTAATGACTGCCAGATGCCTAATACAGTATCTGACATGTAGCAGGTGTGCAGTAAATGGTGGTTATTATTAAAATAGCTTATTTAAGCCAAATTTAGAGCATTCAAGGTAGGAGGAGCTCATGTTCACTTTTGAAGATTTTGCAGAAAATAAGGAAGGACAGTGGGTTGAGAATTCTTGTGTTTCAGGGCAGGAAAGTTAGATGATGGCAGTATTGATGGCTTCCAAGTTGCCGGATCGGAAAGAATGACAATTCCAGGCCCCAATCTTTTTGGATCTCAGAGGTCTTTCTGTTTACCATTCTTTCCTCAGAGAAGAAAAGTACTTGGCAGACATGAGAATAAGCCTGATTTAAGTTTTAATATTTATTTATTTTTGAGAGAGAGAGAGACAGAATGCAAGCAGGGGAGGGGCAGAGAGAGAGGGAGACACAGAATCCAAAGCAGGATCCAGGCTCTGAGCTGTCAGTGCAGAGCCCGACGTGGGGCTTGAACCCATGAACTGTGAGATCATGACCTGAGCCAAAGTTAAATGCTCAACCGATGAGGCACCCAGCCGCTCCAAGAATAAGCCTGATTTAGAGTAATTCTTGGGATGAAAGTGGTGGGAGAACTAATAATAATAATATTTAGCATTTTCGAACACATGTTATGTAAAAGACATTCTGTGTAATTCATTTCAAATGCATTATTTCTAATTTTCACCCTAAGCCAAAGAATGGCTATTACCGTTTCTATTTTATAGCTCTGGAGTCTGTGGCTCAGAGAAGGCTCATTCCTTGTCTGATACAGTTAGTCAGTAAGAGGAAGACCTTCTAACCAAGGTTATGTGATCTTATTATATGCTTTGCCACAATTCAACAAATTCTGGCTGCCCAGACTTTATTTTATTTTAATTTTTTTTTAGAGAGAGAGAGATCATGAGCAGGGGAGAGTGGGAGAGAGAGAGAGAGAGAAAGAGAGAGAATCTTAAGCAGGATCCATGCTCAGTGCAGAACCAAATGAGGGGCTTGATCCCACGATGCTGTGGTCATGACCTGAGTTGAAATTAAGAGTTGGATACTCAACTAACTGAGCCACCCAGGCGCCTGAGATTTTGTTAAATACCTGACAGATGCTAAAGAAACATCTCTCCCAGTGCTCTCTTGGATAGTGAGAATCTTCACAAAGCCACAGGCTCGGCTCTGCTGTGACCATTTGACTTCACCTCTCCCTGCACGGTGATGACTAACATCACCCTGACTAGGTGACATCATCCTTAGACCAAACCACACACCGGCGCTCTCTAGCTTGGAGGATATTTTAGTATTTGTGCACAATTTTAAAGAATGTTGAGGTTTTGCTGTCAAAATTTGTTCCTGTCTCTTTCCCCACACAAACATGCATAAGCATTCTTCTCTTTGGAGATTTGTTTTATAGAAAGCATTAGGGCAAAAAGAATGAACGTTGGGTGAAGCTATAGGAGAAAGCTCACTCGTGCTGCAGGCTGGAAGCCCGGGCTTGATTATCCCCCGAGCCCACGCTGGATGCAGGTCTTGCACAAGACTTTAATGTCTCAAAAACTTAGTTTTTTTTCCTCTGTAAAAAGAGAATCACCACTACCTGCAGAGCTGACGTGTGAAATAAGAGAACATCGCTGCACAAAGTGCTATGTTTCTCGTCCCTCGTACTTGTGTCCCACCGACCAGGAAGTCACTGTGCTTTTGTTTTACACCATTAATGTTTAAGTTTTTAATCCTAAAGTGGCCATCTTCTTAGATCACATGCTACTTTTCCCACCATTTCTTTTTCTCTCTTGCATTATCTGCTTTTTCCTTTTTCAGCTCTTACTGCTGTAAGTAGGTCAGTCCACTTTTCTTGGTCACTGGATGTGTCCCCATTGGCTCAGAGTTAGGATTTTTTATTAAAAAAAAAGCTATTTAATTAATTAATTATATTTGAGAGAGGGAGAGAGAGAGAGCACACATGTGAGAGCTGGAGAGAGGAGCAGAGAGGGACAGAGAGAATCTTAAGCAGGCTCCATGCTCAGCGCAGAGCCCAGTGCGGAACTCAATTCCATGACCCTGGGATCATGACTTGAGCCCAAATCAAGAGTGGGGTGCTAACCTGACTGAGCCACCCAGGTGCCCTACAAAAGCTGTTTTAGAAAGCCAGCCACCTGTTATATCTATCATCTATCTATCTACCCATTGCCTATCAATCATTCAATCAAATCACTGTATATATATTCATAATATGTATGTATGTATGTATACGGATAGTCACTGTATATGTACATACAATCTCACAATTATTTGTTGATTAAATGAATGAATGAATTAAAGAAGGGAATGAAAGAAAGTAACCTTCAGACTATGGAAGAGATTCCCAGATTCCTTTACTTTCTCACCTTCATTCAAAGGTGTTTTGCCACTAAGGAACTGCCAGAATGTCTTGTGATGAACATTTTCGGCAATATTATTGATGGAGGAGACGACAGGGCCCCAAGATGTCATTGTGGTTTCAAATCTGTAAGAGTAAAATCATATATGTGATTAACATCTCAGTTAGGTCAGGCAGTAAGAGGTTAAGGTGAAGGGACAGAGACATTCTTTTTCTTTTCTTTTTGAGAGAGAGAGAGGGAGACAGAGGGGCAGAGGGAATGAGAGAGAGAAAATCTTAAGCAGGCTTCCCGCTCAGCATGGAGCCCAACACGGGGCTCAATCTCATGACCCTGGGATCATGACGTTAGCCAAAATCAAGAATTAGCCCTCAGGGGCGCCTGGGTAGCTCAGTTGGTTAACTGTCCAGCTTTGGCTCAGGTCATGATCTCACGGTTCGTAGGTTCGAGCCCCGCTTCGGGCTCTGTGCTGACAGCCATCTCAGAGCCTGGAGCCTGTTTCAGATTCTGTGTCTCCCTCTCTCTCTGACCCTCCCCTGCCCATGCTGTCTCTCTCTCTCTCTCTCAGAAATAAAAAAATTAAAAAAAAAAAAGAATCAGCCATTCAAACAGACTGAGCTACCCAGGCGTCCTGGCACAGAGACATTCTAAATGCCTTATAGATCAGATCATATAATGCTCAAAAGAGGAATTACAAATGATTAATGAATATGAAATTACTTCACTTAGAATGAAATGAAATTAACATGAATGGAGAGTTTTTTAAAAACCTATCAATAAGTAAATTTAAGAAAATGTAAATGCCCAAATATGGGTGAATAATTACATATTCATAGGATGAATATCCAAGATTGAATTTTTTTTGCAGTTGCACAATTGTATTTTTCAATGATTTTAAGTGACATTAAGAATGCTCCTCCAAAAAACCTCCAAAACAAAACAAAAAAGAATGCTCCTCCAATAATATTCCAATAATGTTAAGTGAAAATGTGGGACATAAATTGTACACTAAACAACTATCCCATCTGTGTGATGCATCACAACTATATCACAACTATTTATTTATTTATTTATTTAAATGTTTTATTTATTTCTAGGAGAGAGAGAGACAGCGTGAGCAGGGGAGGGTCAGAGAGAGAGGGAGTCACAGACTGAAACAGGCTCCAGGCTCTGAGCTGGCAGTCAGCACAGAGCCCAACGCGGGGCTCGAACCCACGAACTGTGAGATCATGACCTAAGCGAAAGTCAGATGCTTAACCGACTAAGCCACCCAGGCGCCCCATATCACAACTGTTTATAATATGCATAGGACAAAACCACCTACAACATTATAAAAACATGTCCACAGTGATTATATAGTGGATGTACCATAGATGTTCTGTTTTCTTCTTTATGTATCACCCCTCCCCCACCGCCTACTTTATGTATTTATGACATTCACAGTCAGGAAAAGAAAAATCAGACAAAATTGAAGGTAAGCTCAGAGAAGTAGGAAGGTAGATTCAGAGGGTTGTTTGAAAACTGAGTGTTCTTGGAGTGCAACTTTGATCCCAACCTGGGTGTATAAGTCCGGGAAATTATGGAGCTGGGCTGTGGACAGCAGGCACGATGCACTGAGCCCAATCCTGGGGGATCGATTCCACATCGCACTCAGTTGTCACTTCCTCGGACTTGGTCAGTCGTTTTCTTTGGCATTTCTCTGTAGCACTGGGGTCGTGTCATCTTTCCTTGGAAAGGCTCTTCTCTTTTCCTTTCCAGGACCTGGCATGTCCCCTCTGCTCCTTCTGTTACCTTAGTCTTCTCCATATTTCTCTGCTGCTTCCTCTTTTTGCAGACTATAAGCACATCCCAAGGTCTTAATTTTCTCCTCTGGAATTATTTCTGTATTCTTCCTTTACAACAGGGCAGTAGAAGGAATATGAGCTTCACGGTCAAGATCTCAACTCTAGATCTCGAGTCTATTAGTTACATGTCATGTGATCTTAGGAATGTCACTTCGCCTCTTTGGGCTTAAGTGGTGCTATATATAAAATGGACATATGGATCTGTTTCATGTTTTTGTATTTTTTTTTTTTTAGGCTTTATGCTCAACATAAAGGGGCTCCAATTCATGACCCTGAGATCAAATGTTGCATGCTCTACTGACTGAGCCAGCCAGGCTTTTGTTGGGAGCTTATCTGCTACCTCCGCACGGTTCCTCGACTTCGATCATCACCTGTATCAGATGACCATCCAGTCTCTTTCACCTGTCCTGACCTTTTTTCCTAGGCCTTTGTCTATACCTCCCAAAGCTCCCTAATTCTTCTGTTTTGATCACCTACTATTAGACATGTCTAATGAATTAAGTCTTTCTCTGAAAGATATTCCTTCTTCCTGACGCTCCTAGCAGAAGTTTGGGAGGTTCTCATTCTTGCCTCCCTGCATCCACACCTGGGGAGTCCTCCTTGATGTGAGTGTGTTTATCCTAGATGCTATCTTCATTATTTCACAGATTCATGACCATAGGCACACTCCAGCTTGCCTCCTTGTCTTCCATTTTCAAACCAATTAAGATTTTACAACTACTAAGTTTTTCTTACTTAAAAACTTGCAATGCTTCTCCATCATAAGGAGTCCAATCTCCTGAGCCTGGTTCTTCAGACTTTTTACAACATCACCCAGCCTATCCTTTTAGACGTACTTACTTAATTCAAGCCTGTACACTCTTCTCTAGTCAAGCTGGACCACTCGCTTCCTGAATTCCTTCTTCCTGCTTCGATGTTTTTTTTTTTAAAGGTTCATTTATTTTGAGAGAGAGAGTGCAAGTGGGAGAAGAGTAGAGAGAGATGTAGAGAGAAAGAATCCCAAGCAGGTTCTGCACACTCACCATGGAGGCGATGTGGGGCTCGAACCCACAAACTATGGGATCATAACCTGAGTCTAGATTGGATATTTAACTGAGGACATTTAGCCAGCCAGGTACCCCTTGAATGGTTCTTTCTAGCCATTCCCTCTTCCTAGAATACCATCTTCCCATATCTTCCCTATAGTACTTCTTCTTTGAACATGCCCCAAAGGCACAAGCCTTTCTGGACTATTCTAATCCACAACGGACTCTCCCCTTTGAATTATTGTTTGGAAAACTCTGTTATACATTGGCTTGTGTGATTTAATGTTTCCTGAGAGCCTTGCCTAGTTGCTCATTTGCAGGCTTCTCAAGGGGTGATGGGATAAATATCTGTTAAATTATCAGAAGGAAAAACAAGTAAGAAAAGNGGGGGGGAGAGAACAGGAATTCAGGCGAGGCCTGGGGGGAATGGCGCGTGTTGCTTCCAGCACTCACTTGAACTTGGAGCTTCTGCGCTGTGCTTCCTCTAGGACAATGAGTAGCACTGAGCCAGCTTTCACACTGACATTGATGGTGTAGTTGAATTGCAGCTCCACCCCCCTCAGCTGGTTATTGATGGTGTATGTGATGGTGATGTTGGGTGATGAGGTGGCAGGAGGGTTGGTTTGGCTGGGGAGGCTTGGTTGCACCTCATGATCTGTGAGGAGCAAAGAGGCCAGATTTGTTAAAGATTATGGGGTTCGCACTGTTAGGTGCAAAATCGCTGTTATTAGCAACAACTCATCCTAAAAAAAAAAAAGAACATTTCAAGGAATGGCAATGATTTTGTGTCCTTTGTGGGCTGTTCTGAGGAACTGGGGTGGTCCATGAAGCTCTCATTTCCATTCTAGAGACTTGTTCTTGGCTGAAGAGCTGACGGCTAGTTTCACAAGGAACATTAGTTTTGTTGGAGGAGTTTCCACTGTGAATCTGGAGGCAAAGGTAGTAAGTTTCAGACCACTTAACAAACGACCTGGGCGACTATAGTGTAGCATCCTTGGGAAGATTCCATAGCTATCTTGTTAAGGTTGGGAAATCACTGGGAAGAAGTCTCAGGAGTCAGGTGAATGTGGCTGTGTTTGGTGTGGTTGGGGGGAGCTGGTTGGTTGATCGCTGTCTCTATAGATTCTGTTCTGAGATAGACAAGGAGCTTAGTCATCCTTGCTTGTCTCGGGAAGTTCATGCAACGTAAGATGAATAGTGCGTTATACTAGTATTTGGTTACAAAGAAGAGATGGAGGTATCTCTACCAAAGACTAGTTATCACTGGAGTGATACAATTTATGCAGATCTCCCACTTTCTTTGTGCACATTTATGGAATGTTTGAATTTTAAGTATCCTTGCATTATATTTTTAATTGCATAAAAATACAGATATTTCAAATCAAAGGGTAACGTGCCAGGTTTCCACACCATTCCTTTGGTGTGCCCAGAGTACCCAAGCTTCACATTGAGATCTCCAAGTCTGGGCTGAAATGCCAACTCTGTTCTTCTCATGAGTCTCTCAGACTAGATCAGTGATTGGCCACATTTGCTTTGCTTTTATGCTGTATGTGGCTCTATTTCTATTTAATACTTATTTCATTCTTCCATATGTTGTGGGTTTTGTCTATGTATCTGTCTCCTGACCTTGTAAAGAGCAGATATCTGAAGATACTGCATAATATTTGGGGCATTTGTCACATGAATTAATGAAGTTATATATCATCTGATTGTTAAGACCATGGACCTTCCCTCTTCACCATCATCTCACTTCACTATCATCTTCAGCATCATCTTTACCACCTACTATAGTAGGTGCTCATTTAATGTGTACTGAGTGAAGTAGACATGGGAGCTGAATGCTGAGGGCAGGCTGGCGTGACTGTGTGTTAACACACAGCATTTGGGCATTGGAAATCAGATGCGTCTCTGCCTACATCACAAGCCTAGATGCCACTTGAAATTGATCCACACGTTATTATGGGCATAAGTTGCCACTTTATACCATAAGGAAAGGCAGATGTTAAGAGTTCTTACCAGGGATGCAGGACACGTAAGGCACATCTAGGTATGTCTTGCCTTTCAGGGAAGGGAGGATTTGGGCAATGGACATGGGATTGTGGAATTTCCCCTGCTCAATCTCCTTGAGTATTGTGTCCATGGTCTTCTGGCAGTTCCACTCCTTGTGAGAGTGCTCCGGTGTCACAGAGAGTGCCTGGGACAGGAGAGAGAGCGAGAGAGAGGAGAGAGAGAGAGAGAGAAGGAGGGAGAGAGATTAGGCATAGCTGAGAGTTGGCCTTTATAAGCTTTATAAGGGATACACTTGATCACTAATCTTGGGGATCATCCAAAGTCCAAAACTGAGCTCCCCAAGGTTTAGGACAATGTCTCTCTTGTTCACTGCCATGTCCCCACCTCTTAGCTCAGTGTCTGTCACATAGCAGTCACACAACAAATATCTGTGCAACAAACAGATTTAGGGAACATTAATGGGGCTGTTGCATTTATGGTATGTATTATATAAAACAGTTCTTGGATGTAGAATGAGGTGAGAGCTGGGCAGAGCAAGCTCCAGGGGCAGCGTGAGTCTGGAGCAGCCTGGCCATCAAAACACAGGAGAGCTCTTTTGTTTTGTGTTGTCCTGCATACCCTTTGGTGGACTCCTCTCATACTTTGTATTCATGTCAGGACTGTCAGCCAGAGGCTCCACAACCCTGGCCACAGTGGTGGATTCATGGCCTGGGCTGGCTAATCATAGAGTGCCATCCTTCTGGGGACAGTGATTGGTGGGACCACATGCTAGCCAGGGCCCTTCCCTGATATATAGACACTCAGAGAGAGAATTTCTTTCTTTCCCACCAGGAGTATTCAGCTGGGACCATGTAAGTAAGCAGTGGTCTTCTAGTGACCATCTTTCTCAGCCACTTTGACGACACCGTGCACTAGGAGACAATTAGGAAAACCATGGCTGAGCGATGAATAGTGGTCCCTGAAACCATGATTTGAGTCCTTTCTTCTGGCTACTCCTGAAAGGACTCCAGGTCCAGACTCTCTAGTCTACATGAAATAGTACATCCCCGTTTTTTTTTTTTTTCTTAAGTTATTTCAGTTTCTGTTATTGGCAAAAATGATTCCTGGTAAATACACCAAGCAATCCATTCTACTTTGCTGAGTTTTATATCTCATGGGTCCAATAGAAGTCATAATTTCTTCCTACCCTTTGGGGGTTTGTTTGAGGTTCAGATGGGATGAGAAGCAAAAGCATTTTGTGATGTGTGTTATACAGGCTATCATTACCACCTCCCTCACTTTAGGGTGGTGCTGACCATGACCATCAGAGTACATCAACGGTCTAAGAGTGCTGGTTGACTGATCCACCTGAATCTTGACATGGGAAGTGAGCGAAGGGAGAGGAGGGTCTGAACTGGCTTTGTGAGCCAAAGACAGTTGATGAACAGTCAGAAAGTTTGGATAGGCATGACTGTCCCTGTTAACTCTGGCAACCATGAATTGTGGCTCCTGCCAGAGGCTACTTTACAGGGCAGTTTGGTTTAGGGGGCATCGAGTAGGTACTCCTCAGCAGCCATATCTTATTCACTTGCTATATTCACCTCTCAAATCCCTAAGGTAAGATGTAGCTCATTTGATAAAACATAACCAATGCCACCACTCTAGAGAGGAATAACACATTGCATTGTGAGAAGTCATTAATAACTTTGCATGATGTTTATCAGGCCCCTTTCCAAGTTAGATCCCCATCAGAGGAATTTTGAAGCCTTTGGAGTATTGATGGAAGCAAGAGAAGAAATTCTGGGATAGAGAAAGTGCCTCATGAATGCCTAGGGAAGCCATGTGGGTGGCCCAAGCTACTTGAAGGGCACTGGCATCCTGGAAGGTGATGAATGAAGGCTGAAAAGGGAGAGACTGTGAACAATTATTGAGCACCACATTGTGCTTGTGATTAAAAAAATGTATATATATCTTTGCAATCTTGTTATGGTCGGGAACGTGAAATTCAGGGAAATTCAATATTTTCCCACAAGGGTGGCAGATCTGGGATTCAAACTCAAGTTGTTACATCTCCAGAGCCCTTTGCTTTTTGACACCAGAACATTTTTAATTAGAAAAAAAGTTATGCATTAGGCATCTGGCAATTCTAGACTGCAGGCTGCGTGAGTAAACTCTAAGTGTGTGCCTTAACTCGAGTAGGAAGAGGATGTGTATCCTAACTGATTAGAAATCCATGTGGCCTGTGATATCTGGATAAGAGCAAGGTAGCAAGGTCTTGCCTTTTTTTTTTTTAATGTTTTATTTATTTCTGAGAGAGAGAGAGAGAGAGAGAGAGAGAGGCAGCGTGAACAAGGGAGGGTCAGAGAGAGAGGGAGACAAAGAATCCAAAGGAGGCTCCAGACTCTGAGCTGTCAGCACAGAGCCCGATGTGGGGCTCGAACCTACAAACCGTGAGATCATGACCTGAGCCGAAGTTGGATGTTTTACCGACTGAGCCACCCAGGCATCCCAAGGTCTTGCCTTTTATAGGAAAAGCATTATTTCTCAGGCACAGCTTATCAGAGTGTACCCTGTGGGTGATAAAATCCCAAACGGAATTCACAAGCCAAACTAACAAAGGCAAACATTTCTGTCGGGCACTAAGGTGAAGCAAGTTGATTTTAAGTGAGTCGTAGATAAAACCCATCTTATATCCCCTTCCAGACTGCCTGTGATACTCCACACAGCTGTCTAGACCTGAGCCCAGGGATTGGTCTTGTATGATTCAGCCATGGTAACAAACAGTCTTTCATTCCGTGGCAAAATTTCATTCACCGTGACACAACACGGAAGGTGACCATGTTCTCATTAATTGCTCCTATACATGGCGCATGGGAGTGAGGATTTGGTGTTTACTCTTATGTTTAACATAAACTAATTTCTAGTCTGTTCATGCCCTTTGCTAATTTCTAATGTGTGGAACCAGGGCCAGTCTCCACTCCTCCCCATGAACGATTTCTTCCTACCACTAGCTTGTATCAGGTTCAGGGCTGGCATTGTAATTCCATAGTCTCTGTTTCCTCAGCTTCCTGAGTGGAGAAGGTCATGATGTAGTTTTCCAATTAATTGCATTGGGCATTTTGGGACTTTGGAGCATAAACTTCTCAGTTGGGGTTAGAGGATTTGGCCACAGGTGACCCTTTAATTTCTGATTCTAGTTGGTTATCTCCCCCCGTATCTTTAGTATGTCTTCCATGGGAGAATGCTGCTCTAGTCAACCCTCATCAGTTGAGGGGGTTGCATTTGGAGATATATCAAGGAGCATCATAGAGAATCCAAGCCTGGGAATCTGAGTTCCCAGGGAAGCATAGGATTGGGTATGGTTGGGTACCAGACAGACTTGGTTCTGCCACTTAGAGCACTATGTGAGGTTGAAATGAGATTGAGACTATAAAAGAGTTGACAAAGATTAGACATTCAGTCAGCTTTAGGTTATTTTCATTAATCACTTTGACTACAAGCCCACATTTTTGGGATCACAGTAAAGGGCTAAAAAAAGAACACTTGACTGGCAAGTTGGAATCAGAAAATTCTATTTTTTATGAGGACCCGTTTTAATATCCTTATTTTTTTATACATCACATTTTCATCAGTGTGTAAATATTATGAACAAACCAATCATTATCAGTAATAAACTGATATGTTTCTTGGATTGATTTGTATTTTCCAAGGATGAGAAAAGAATTCATGTAGTTTTATTTTCACACTTTGCCTATGAAGTAGGGAAGAATCAACACTCAACCTGCATTTTACCAGTAGTGAGACTAAGACATAAGCACCACAAGGAATCTACCTCAAGTCACACTAGTTGGTCTTTCTCAGAGATTTCCAAGATGTCTGGCCTCTTGATCCTACAGTCCCGCCTTACCGTATTGGCATGGGCCCAGTTGAGAGCGTTGGCAATGTGTTTACCTGCATGGCGAGGCCAGTACTGTAGATGTTTCCAATGATGCCATTGTCTTTGATCCTCATGCTAATATTCTCCACGACATCCTTCAGTACCTGACTGAACAGACTTCTGTAACCTTCCTCTGAACCTACTGGGATCTTGTTGTACATACAGGTCAGAGCCAAGGTCACCATTGCTCCCGTGTCTGTGAATCACAGGGAGGATAAGGCAACCATCACCACAACAGTATGAACAAGCAACATTTATTGTCTTCCAGCTACATTATCTCCTTTATTCTTCAGGACAGCCTGTGAAGTAGGCCCTATAATCATCTCCATTCAAGAGATGAAGAAATGGAGGCTCAGAGAGGCCAAGTAATGGCCCAAGGCCACACAGGGCCAGGATCTGAATTCAGATCTATATGACTTCACAGCTCATGCTTTTAATTAATGTAGACTGGCACTCTATTCAATCGCATTTCTCTTGTCCTAGTGTTTTTACTTTAAAAATGTCACCAATCCTTGAAGGCCAAGCCATCACCACCTCTCACTGAAGCCTTCCCTGGTCAGCCCAGTGCCACAGGTGCAGTCTCTTTCCTGACCTTTTTTATCATGTATTGTTTGGACCTGTTTTGCAACGTCAGAACTCTGCTTTGTTTTGTTGTTACCGTGCTCTGTGAGCTCCTGGGTGGCAGGAACGTTGCACGCCCCATGGCATGCAGCACAGGGGCATTTTCATGATTGGCATGGGAAAGTGTACATGGACTGAATGAGCAAGCTCTGGCAGAACAAGACCAGAACAAATGCAAGACTTGTCTGATGACATCTTTTCTTTCACTGGTTTTCCCCTTCCTACTGGGATCTCCACCTGAAATTTGCATAACCTCATCAAGGAGGACCGTGTTGTTGAAACCAGTGTTGGCAAAGAAGTCCAAATTTCCCTAACTGACAGAGACACCCCAACAATGCATTAGGTCCCACTCTGCTCTTGACCCCCAGGGAGAGAACTAGAGCCTTTGCTTATTGGTCTGAAAGCCTGAAATGAGAGAGTTTGCTTGAGACAAAAGAGGTTGTTGAGGCAGTATGGGTAACAGTGAAAACCTGAGATACACTATTGCTTGGAGAGTGGCAGAGGAGAAAAATGTGACCATGAATGAAGGGCATACAGCAATGTCCTCACAGAGGGCATTATTCACAGAAGGCGCCGTCATCTGCAGAAGAGTGGACAGAGAAGGACATGGTGCTATAGGGGAAAAGCTTCCATTCACAAACAGCTATAAGGTTACAGAAAAAAGGAATAAGATGGTTCCAGTATATCCTTGAAGGGGAGGAGCGTCAATATCTGTTTATTTATTTAAAATTTGTTTTGTTTATTTATTTATTTTGAGAGAGAAAAGAGAAAGAGATGCAGAGAGAGAGAGCAAGAGAGACGGAGAGTGAGAGATTCCCAAGCAGGCTCCCAGCTGTCAGCGCAGAACCCAATGTAGGGCTCAAACTCACAAACTGAGATCATGACCTGAGCTGAAAGCAAGAGTCGAGCGCTTAACTGACTGAGTCACCCAGGTGCCCCCAGGCAGTATCTGTTCAATAGAAAGAGATTATCAGGATGTTATAAGGAGAAACATCGAGAAGAACAGAGTGTGGAATCATTAGTAGTGATACAGAGAGGGTTCGGTGTAGGGCTGAGTCTAGACACTGATTTCATAACTTAAGAATTTACCTGGAAATAACTCCTGACTTGGGTGACGTGCCTATTGTTTCCAGTGGAGAGTCGGTCATTGTCAAGGCACTTCAAGTATCATCCTGGTTTCTTTGTTTTACTATCTCCCTTTCATTTATTCCTTAATTCACATGTCCAACAAATACCTGTCAAGTACCTCCCATCTGCAGACATTTTCATGATCCTGGGATCTTCCTCCGTGGAAAACTCCCCCTCCCACTTTCCCCTCTGGCCCCCCATTCATGCCCTTGATGTTCCGGGCTCAGGGCAGCGTTTGGGAGTGGTGACCAACTCACCCATGTTGAAGGGGGAGGAATTGGCCAGCAGGATCTTGGCAAAGCGGGCTGCGATGGGTAAGGTTGTCTCTGAGTTCTTCTGGCACAGTGCCAGGACCGCCAGACTGGGCCCATAGAAGGTGGAAGCCTGAGCATTGGGGCCTGGGAAGGGGACAGAGGGCCTCTGTAAGATTGACATCCACTAGAATTAGGACGTTCATGAAACAGGGAAAAGCCAAACCTTTTAAATAGAAATTTTTAGAAAACCTGTCCAAAAAGAAAGACTCCATATTAGCAAAAGGTAACTTGAACATTTCTCAGAATAAGAATACCACTCGGTGTAAGAAGAGAATAAAAGGGATGAGGCTGTCTTTGGGTGATGGGTTAAGTCTGTGTCCCTGGGGACAGTGGTCTTATCTGGTTCACTTGGAATTGAAGTGAATATCTCACTGTGGGATGATCTCAGGGATCCTAAGCAAAGGCACTTTGTGTTTCTTCCTTCACTTTCCATCTGCCCATCTTTTCCTTTCTAGGCTTAAAATTCTCAGGAAGGATCATTTGCCTCACTCTCCCCTCCCTTCTGATGAGATCTTACTTGAAGGAGCCCAGTTTTCCATTTGTCTTTGTAGAACTGAAACTTTATTCCCAGGGTCTCGGCAGGAGGAGGTAAGAGCCATGATGGTGAGGGCGAGCTGGCCAATGGTCAGGTCTGTGGAGGAGAGAACAAAACAGTGACAATGGTATTCTCAGGGGAGAGTGTGCCAGGGGTCAGGACTGAGCTCTCTGCTTCTTGTACAGATCATTTTGAATTTTTAATAATGTGACTAGATAGGGTTTTTAAAGAAGATTTTATTTTTAAGTAATCTCTATACCCAACACGGGATGCACACTCACAGCCCTGAGATCTAAGAGTACTTTTCTGACTGAGCCAGCCAGGCGTCCCTAGCTAATTTTTTTTTTATCTCTCCTGCTTAAGGAAATAAGTGGGAAAAAATTCTCAAGGAGTGTTTAATGTGGTGACTACTCTGTGACTTGACAACTTCATCGAGAATCTCTGGTATCTGTTGAGAAAAGCAGTAAGAACACCCATACGAATTCATACCTGCAACTAACTTTAACTTTGCTGTCTCACTTGCTCATCAGGGCTACTCCTGTGAGGTAGGCAGAGCAGAGATTTGATTATTATCATCATTCTTATTATTACTGTTAGTGTTCTTCTTAGAATGGTCTACATTTCCGGGGTGCCTGGGTGGCTCAGTCGGTTGGGCATCCGACTTGGGCTCAGGTCACGATCTCACAGCTCATGGGTTCGAGCCCTGCATTGGGCTCTGTGCTGACAGCTAGCTCAGAGCCTGGAGCTTGCTTCAGATTCTGTGTCTCCCTCTCTCTCTGACCTTCTCCTATTTACTCTGTCTCTCAGAAATAAATAAAACATTAAAAAAATTAAAAAAAGAAAAGAATGGTCTACATTTTGCAGATGAAGAAGTGAGGTTGGTCAGGATTCGTGGCTTTGTCCAGGTCACAGAGTTATTTTTGTTTTTTAAAGTAGGCTCCATGCCTGGAGCCTAAGGTGGGGCTTGAACTCAGGACCCTGAGATCAAGACCCAAGCTGAGCTCGAGTTGGACGCCCAACTGACTCAGCCACCCAGGTGTCCCAAGGTCATGGAGTTTAGATGTGGTAGAGCCAGAACTGGAAGCCTGCTCTTTTTACATCTGATCTAGAACCATTTCTGGTTTACTGCCCTCTTCTATGAATGCTCTGATGTCACACACATTTCTTTCCTGGTTTGTAGGGAAAGGTATTTGGGTGATTCAGGCACAGCTGCAGGTTGCATGGGAGTAGGGGTTGTGTGGAGTTAGGACCTGGGACTGGAGAGTCAGGAAGCGTTCAGAGGGGCTCTGACTTCTCACCGGCTGTGTCACTGGCCATGAGCTTGTAAGTCAGGAGCTTCTGGGCCTCCACGTTGTAGGCTCCGGCCAGATTCATGGCGATGAGGATGCTGGGGTTTGGGAAGGCTGAGCTGGTCACGGAGCTCTCCATGAGCACTTGTATGCCATTAACCAAGGGCTGCTGTGCTGGGGGGACAGCTGAGAAGAGAAAGGCATTTACTAACCCCCAACCTCTCTCTCATCTCAGAAACATGTTTCCTGCGAGTCTATCAGAAGACAGGATCAGCACTGGTACCTTCCAGCACACCCCCATGTAGGGATGATTATCAACGAAAAATGGAGAAAACCTTTTCCTCTGAGGCCAATTAAACCCAACATCTTCTCAAATAACCCTTATCTTTAAGAAAGTGATTTCTCACTTAGTAACTTCAAGCAATATCATTCATGGGCATTTCATATTATTTCCAGCATATTCCTCAAAGTCACTGTCTTCCTTGCATTTTTTTTCTGTCTGACGTGAAAAATATGGGAGACTTGGGGTGTGACCAGTCCTTGGTGGGACCCACATCCCCAGTAGCAGTGGTACGTGGTGGGAACAGCTCTGAATGCCTCTCTCTCTGCCACCAGCCATCATTCCTGCACCGGGATTTCAATCTCTCTTAATGTAAAATGCACAGACTTCGGGGCACCTGGATGGCTCGGTCAGTTAAGCGTCTGACTCTTGATTTCAGCTCAGGTCATGATCTGAGGGTTCATGAGATCCAGCCCCGCATCAGGCTCCATGCTGAGGGTGCAGCCTGCTTGGGATTCTGTCTCCTGCTCTTTATGCCCCTCCCCCACGTGTTCTCTCTTTCTCTCTCAATCTCTCTCAAAAATAAATCAATAAACTTAAAAAATAAAAAATAAATAAAATGCATAGACTTCCTTCTGGAAGAACTTGCACTATTCAGGTGGGAAAGCTGAACCCTGCAGTCTCCCTGACTCACCCATTCAAAACTCCTACAGTGGTTGCTGTTTCCAATCACTTTCTCCTCAGCCCACCTCAGCGTGTGAGGTTTGCCCCTGTCCCCAGGGTCACAGCTTCCCTGACCTCTCTGGAGGAAACACTGTACTCACAGCATGAGCGCTGGGTCTGGGTGCTGGTCCCAGCCACAGCCCAGAGAAGGTTCAGGAGGTAGAGGGTGAACCAGGCCATCCCACTCTTTTCTTGTCCTGTCTATGGGTCCTGTGCCCAAATCCCAGTGTTTGAAAGTGGAGTGTTTCTCTCCTTTCTCTTATATATGCTTCTCTTTGTAGAACAGTCTGCCCTCCTCTCTCTCTCAGCCACTCTTAACCACTTACGCTGACCTCTCTCTCCCTGAGGGAACTAGTTTCCATTCGCTTATCTAAGTACTCTATACCCTGCACAGTGTGTGAAGGTGACTTCCAGCTGGCACCGTCAACATGAGACTCTTGAGGTTGAGTATGTAGTAAAGGCAGTGATGACAAGGTGCCCTTTACCATGACCCTGGGGCAGTAGGTCAGGAGCTTGGCTGGTGAGGGAGTGAGTATAGGCGGGCTTTCCTCCTGGGCCTTTTAGACACCTGCTCAGATCACCTCCTGGCTGTTTTTTTTTTGTTTGTTTTTTTTAATGTTTATTTTTGAGAAAGAAAGAAAAAGAGCGAGCAGGGAAGGGGCAGAGGGAGAGGGGGACAGAGGATCTGAAGCAGGCTCCACACTGAAGCAGGGAGCCCGATATGGGGTTTGAACTCATGAGCTGTGAGATCATGATCTGAGCCAAAGTCAGATGCTCAACCGGCTGAGCCACCCAGGCGCCCCTGTGGCTGTTTATCAGCAACCACTTCCCTGAGGGTCAGGCAATTCCTAAGGCACTGCCTTACTTGTGGGCAAGGCACATGCTTTACAATATGCCCTTTAATGTAGTCAGTGAGGACCTGCCAGGTGAAGTCAGCCTTTATGGTTAATAAGTCACTGTGACCTAGATCTCAGCCTTGGCTCTTGGAGGCTGTTTGACTTCAGGCAAGCAATGGACTCAAGTTTCCCAGAAATTGTTTTATTTGATTTCTCTTTCCTTTTCTGGGGACAAAGCAGTTTCAAACACCCAGCACTTTCAGGTATTATCTTTAAAGTAATAATTAGAAAATGTGGGCGGGTGGGGCGCCTGGGGTGGTTCAGTCGGTTAAGCATCTGACTTTTGATTTCAGCTCAAGTCATATTATGGTTCGTGAGTTTGAGCCCTACTTCAGGCTCAGTGCTGACATTACAGGGCCTGCTTGGGATTCTCTCTCTCTCCCTCTCTCTCTGCTCCTCCCATGCTCATGCTCTCAGTCTTTCAAAAATAAAAAAGTTAACTTAAAAAATACTTAGACAATGAGGGATCAATGAAGTATAAGAATGAAGTATTACTGTACTATAAGTATTATTAATACCATAAGTATTAAGTTTATATATATATATATCTCAGAAATAGAGCTATATTAAAGCAATACCTCCCTATAACATACAACAGAACTAATATCTTGAGATTATGAAGGAGGGTTCTAATTTTTTTGGTAACTATTAGATTTTAAGGGGCTTCTTTTAAGGGGACATTTTTCAGTGGCTCCCATCTTGGAATAAAATTCGAAATCCTCTTAATGGCCTACAAGGCCCTGTAAGATCTGGCTCCTGGGGCTTTTGGGCCTCACCTCCAACTGCTTTCTTCCCCTGCTCCCTCTGCCCCAGCTGCATTGAACTTCTTGTTCCCTGAACCCATTACCCGCCTTTGCACTTGCCGCCCCCATTGCCCAGGACGCTCCTCCTCCAAATGTTCTCATGGTGGCTCCCACACTTCCTTCATATCTTTGCTCAAAGGCCAGCTTCCACCCAGACCTTCTGTCTCATGTAGGAGATAGCCTCATCCCCAAGGACACCACTGTGCCCCTTACCTGCCCTGACTCCTCAACCTCTGTCACACTGTGCACACGGTTTGTTTCCTGTCTCCTTCTCCACTAGAATGTTTACTCTCAGGGGAAAGGGTCTTTGTCGCCTTTTCACTATTCTATCTCCAGCCTTAGAGCCACTACCTAGTTCACAGTAGGAATAGAATAAAGACTATCTGGATGAGCAAATTAATGAACAAATATAAGACCTGGGTTACAAAGCATTTTTCTTTCTTGGCTAATGTTGGCGGTTTTGTGATGAGAGTGTGGGACACATACTGGGGTGCATTAGACGGCTTCTAACATGGCTCCATGTTCCCACCTTCTGGTTCACACCCTTCTGATAATGCCCTTCTCCAGAGTTTGGGATGGCCTCAATTCTAATGAATATACTATGGCAAAAGTTATAAGATGAGGTGGCAAAAGACCATGTTCCCTCTTGCTTGCCGTCTCTCTCTGGCTCTTGCTGCTTGCTCAGAGAAAGCTGGCTGCCATGTTATGAGCTGTCTGATTGGGAATCCTATATGGCAAAGGACTGGGAGCAGCCTCCAATCAACAGCCAGGGTGGGAGAAATCCTGTCAACAACCATATGAATGAACTTGAAAGCAGATCCTTCCCCAGTTGAGCTTGAAGATGATGCCTCAGCCAACATCTTGACTGTGGCCTTGTTGAGAGACCTTGACCCATGGAAACCATGAGAAAATAAATCTGGTTTTAGGCCATTAGGTTTTAGGGTGACTTGTATTATTAACTAATACATGGTGTGTGGTGGGAGATGGGGTCAGAAAGACAGCGTGAGTCTGCACAGTGGAAGGTTTTGCATACCATGTGAAGGAGTGGTAGGCACAATAATGCCCGCCACCCCCTAACATGTCCCCATCCTAATTCCTGGGACCTGTGAGTCTGTTAGGTCACATGGAAAGGGGGAATTTAGGTTGCTAATGTGCTGACTTTAACATAGAAGATTATTTTGAATTATTGAGATGCCCCTACTGTAATCAGAGGTCCTTATAAGCAGAAGGGCATGGTGGGAGCACACAAGTCAGAGAAGGGAATGTGGTGATGGAAACAAATGTCAGAGTGATACAGTTGCAGGCTTTGAAGGTGGAGGAATGCCATGCCCTCCAGAAGCTAGAAAAGGTGAGGAGATGGATTCTCCCCTAGAACCTCTAAGAGGAACTCAGTCCTTTCAACACCTTAATTTTATCCCAGTGAGATTCATTTTTGACTTTTGACCTCCAGAGCTGTATTTGTCATCAGCTAAATTAGTGGTCGTTTTGTTAGCAACAGCAAGAAGGGTTGGGAACCCTCAGGATTATGAACCCAGAATAGCACTGACCTTGGGTTCCAGAGGCTGCTCATGACCATCCTGGGATGAGCCACACCCTGTGGTATGCGTCTTTAAACATATCCTTCCTTACAAATTGCCACTTACAGCCATGGTTGCTGCAAGACTGATTATGATACAATTATCTCACTTAGCAAATAACTTACAGAACAGGAACCACACAGGCCATACATTTCTTAATTCATATATTTTGACAGCTCTTGGGTAACCATTGACTGAATTTGTTTATTCATTTATTTGCCTGTTTTATCCTGTGTCTAGTTTTCTGGTATCCAAGTACCCAGACTCTCTCTGGACATCTGAAAGGGTTATTTGTGTTGATTATTCTGTGGCAGCGGATGGAAGTCTTTTCCCTCAGACTCAGTCTCAGTTCTGTCATAGTCCCAAGCCTTGGGAGCTTCTCATAAAGCATGTGTGGCCAGAGCTAGGATTCTCCGGGCAATGTCAGTAGAATGCTAAGGGAATGTTACTCCATTAACTTCCGTGTCTGTTTCTGAAACTAAAGGCATCCCTATCAGATAGCAATGTTACTGTATTCTACTACGAGACCACTGATTAGCAGAAGCTCAGCTGCGTCTGTTAATAATGGAGGTCGCAATGCTACAGGGTAGTTTAGAAATACAGTGGCATAAAATGGAATTTTGTATTTGACCCAATGAGAGGACTTAACTGAGAATTGCAAAAGAAATGACTTTTTCATGCTGTGATTGGATATTATTTGATTTCATGTCAGCATGCCAATGAGACTATCCTTATAGTCCATTTGGGCGAAGGAGTCTAATACAAATTGTGCTTTACTGGTGTTGACTGGTTATTATTAAGATGAGCTAGAATCATCGAGACATGGTCCAGAATCTCAAAGGGACCTATTCCAACTTTGTTCTACTGAGATTCAGTCTCATTGGTCCATCGCAGAGTCAATACTTGATGTTATTTTTTTGCTTGAACTTCCTTATGTAACAAAAGCTTCCTGTGGACAAAACTGACCACATATAGTGTTAATTCCCCCACATACTCCCAGTTTTCAATCTGTCTTTTTGAGTGTAATTATTAACAGTGTTCATTTTCACTCTTTACCGCATTATGGTTGGGTGATAAGTTGGATGGTCGCACTATGTATGACCATATGTGTGACATAGGACAGGAATGGCAGTTATAATGTTTTGCATATTTGTCACTGGAAGCCATTATCCCTTAATTGCACATGGCTTATAGAGTCTACAAACAGGTCTGACAGCTGCCGCTCCATGCAAACAGCATCACAGAGGTCCTCTGTCTCCAACTTAGCTTCCAAGATGAGACGCAGATCCAAGAGTAAAGAATTCATTGCTGTCTAATGATGAGGGCATCTCTCACATCCAGTTAATGAAGAACAGTGTGGAGTTGACCCTGAGGATTGAGGAACAGCACCAGAAAGCAATGGTCAAACCCTAACTATAAAGGAGGCTTGCTGGTGGAGGAGAGAAAGCTAAGGGTATGATGAAGAAAACATTCAATTCATTCGAGGGAGACATTGATAAAATTTCAGTAACTCTACCTGAAGGCACCTTCCTTTTGGGGGTTGCTTTAAGTTTTTAAAAAAATTTTTTAAAAGTTTTAATTTATTTTTTGAGAGAGAAAGAGAGTACAAGCAGGGGAGGGGCAGAGTGGTAGAGAGAGAGAATCCCAATCAGGCTCCATACTCAGCACAGAGCTGGACCTGGGACTCGATCTAACGACCATGAGATCATGACCTGAGCCAAAATCAAGAGTCTGATGTTCAATCAGCTGAGCCCCCCAGGCACCCTTGTGGTTGCTTTAAATGGGTTATTTTATGCTTTATCTGAAGGACTATTTGCCCTTTGGCATCTTAAAGGCATTTCTTGCTCTTGTCTGTATGTGTGTGTAGCTCAAGCACTCAGTCTAAAGTACAACCCGGTTCATGCTGCTGAGATGTGATTAATTAAAAAATTAATAGATTTTTAAAAAATGTGAATTCTGCTGAAATGAACACCAAAGGTGATTTTTTTTGCATGTGTGTTTTGATGATATGAATATCAGAGTGTTTATGGGGGAAGTAAAAGATAAATAAATGCGGGAGAAGAACAAATGGGATCCAAGGAAGACAGCTGGGTGAGGGGATGATATTATTCTTCAGGCTTTATGGACTAACCTTTTATCTATAAGACTCACACTTCCTTCTTTCTCCAGAGCAGTATTTTTCTTCCTACCCACTGTCATTATGAGGTCAGTGTCCACTTGGTTCATCCCTTAAATCTGGGCCTACTTGATCTCATCTGGTGCTGCTTCAGCATTGGATCTAGAACCTTATCTCCATTCCTGCCTGTTGCCCAGAACCTTGAGTAGAGCTCAGCTTAGACACTAGTCTAATCTCTTTTCACTTTCCTCTTCCTGCAGTGGTCTTCCCTCAATCAATAATCCCCTTTTAAAATGAAATGGTTAGAACACTCTTTTTGTATAGCTGTTAACCTTTTATTGAACACTGAAAGAGAGAAGGGGGGTTGGTTATTGACTCTCCTATTGAATTTGAGATGAAGGAGAAAGGAAGGCATGAAGCCACTTTCCACCTGAAATTCCACTGCAAAAGGATGAGATCCAGCTGAGGAAGGTTTGAATTTATTAGTATGTGCTCCAACGAACCTCCAAATTCTCTCCCTTGTGTACAACGTAACTACCAACTCCTGAAAAGAAAGAATGAGAAGTGGGTCAAATGATTTAACCACCAAATCACTTTCCCAGTGCCTCAGCACACCCACCACAAAAGCTCGCACCCTCACATCTAGATGCTTTGGGCATGGTCACTCCCATCTGTCACTCCCTTACCTTGCTCCAGTGGTATGCCGTTACTCAGGAGCTCCCAGAAGGTTCTCTTGTTATTGTTAGCTTCTAAGCCCTGAACAGAGGTGACGTAGGGGCCCCATGAACTCTCCTCCACTGTGAAACTGTGGGGACAATATATGGGTTATAGGAGCTTAGAATTTTCAAAGGTAACCTTCCATGGGCATTTCTCAAACTTCAGTGTACCCAGAGTCACTTGAAGCTGTTATCGAAAAAGGCAGATTTCCTGGTCCTGTCCTCAGATACTTTGATTCTGTAGGTCTGGGTGGGACTAGGAACCTGCATGTTTCATAAACACTCCAGGTGATTCTGCTGCAGGGACTCCATAATCTATGTTAAACTATAAGAATGATGCCCTGTTTCTGTCCCTGCATCCTTTCATAGGAGACACTGCAGTCAACAACTACGAATCTTCTGCCCCAAGATAGCAACTGTTGAAGATACTGAAGTGCAGAAGAAAATGTTCACCTCACATCCTAGAGGCACCATTAGCTAGTGGGCTTTCTCTTAGGAAAGAGGAACAGGAAAGAATAATCTAATATTTCAGGTTGTGTTTATTATAAAGTAACATGGCCAGTATCTGTTTCACATTCCCTGGTCACATTTCTCTGCCTTCCTGTGAGCCCTTGAAAGCAACCTTTATAATATTTACTTACATTAGATATGTGCATATATATATGATTTTCTTTTACATTTTGGCATCTTATATCTTGTTACTAGGTGCAGTAAATACTTGTCAATTAAATTTAAGGAGTCAAAGGAACCATATCTTTCAGAGGCAAAGTCAATATTTTAATTTAAATATTTGACTTCTGTGGGCCATAGAATCTTAATCTAGGGGTCCATGAATCTGAAAGTGGGGGAGCAAGGAGAGGCTTCAGGGCATTTGTGAAACCTCTGATTTAAAGGACACGTTTCATGTGTATGTTCACCTATCTGGGATGACCATCCATTGGCAATCATCTGCTTTTCTTTTCTTTTGTTTTTTAAGTTTATTTATTTACTTATTTTGAGAGAGAGAGTGTGTGAGAGAGAGTGCACGTGCACACACACATGGGTAGGAGAGGGGCAGAGAGAGAGGGTTTGAGAGAATCCAAAGAAGGCTCTGGCTGTCAGCGCAGAGCCAGTTGCAGGACTCAACCTCCTGAACCATGTGCCAAAATCGAGGGTTGAACCTTAACCGACTGAGCCACCCAAGTGCCCCTCATCGGATTTTCAAAGAGGTCAGTGATTCAAAAATAATGAACCACTGTTCTAAACACAAAATGACTGACCTAAGAGGTCCTATTTATTGAAAGAATTTTTCTCACAGAAGAGAGATCCCTGGGACTTATTCACCCATTAGGTGAACATTAATTTAATACCTACTGGGTGCTAGAAGATGAAAAGTCATACCTTTTTTTAAATCCCTGCCATGAGATCTAGATGGACAGCACTTACTGATAAAGAAGAGTTTCAAATGTACTTTGGATTCAGGTGCTTGTGTATTCTTACTGAGTCTTTAAAATCATCATACACCATCACCTTAGGTTACCTAGAGACATACCGAAATAGAGTCTCATTTTTTTTCTGAGCTGCCTCCATCACATTTAGGAAGACAGAACCATTTGCCACAGAGACCACGGTGGAATATGTGTCATTGTTTATCACCACAGAGTAATTCACTTGGATTTGTGAGGGTGTGAGAGGGGGTGTCGCTGTTGTAGGCTCCACAGTGGAGATGTGGAAGTCACCTGGCAGAGACAGAAAAGCAGAGAAGAATTAATATTCAGAATAATAGAAATGATATTAGGGTTTACATACCCATCCAACATCAATCCCAGGCCTTCTTTCTTTTATGGAGAGTAGGATTTGCTACAGGGAGCATGAATCAGCAGTCAAGGGGCAGATCTTTCGTGTGACTAAAGCAGATAGTCACCAGCTTGTAAATACGTGTGTTTAGCTCTACTCCTAGCGTTTTGAGCAATTCGCTTGCCCTATCTCCTGTTTCGCACAGAGGCTCCTGATTTTGTTTTTGCTTTGGTACAGCACAATAAAGCTTCCTTTTTGGGGGTGCCTTTTTATTTTTTTAACATTTATTGAAAATGTATTAAGTGTCAGGCACTGTACTAACCATTTTACACGGATTATCGTATTCAGTCCTTACAAAAACCCATGCTATTATCATTTGTATTTTTTTTATGTTAGTACACTGAAGTTTAGAGATTAACTATTTTGTCTAAGGTCACTAAACCTATAAGTGGCTGAACCAGGAATGAACAGAGATAAAAGAAAAGATACAGAGATAACAGACAAAAGCAAAGTCTTTCATACCTTGTTGAAAAATCAGTTGTTTGAATAAATGACTATAATTTCCTTATAGGATTGCCATATTCCTCCCACAGAGATGTAGGAGTTCCCTGAGGTATCACTCCTTGTGCATAATGGAGAGTCAGACACTCCATACTTGGTTTAGAATGGGAATAATGCTCAGAACATCTCTCTATCCAGCCATCAGAAATCATCCCTTTGGAGACAGACCTCACTTAATCAAGTCTGTCTTGTTGATCAATGTTTGAACCAAAAACAACACCTGCTACCCCATTAAGAACAAGTCCTCAGGTGGTTATAGTCACTGGTGACATGTGGAGAACTGAGTTCTATTTTGGAACTGTTAGGCTGTAGAGATTTATCTGGTCACACTTGGTTCCTAAGGATACCTTGGACTCACATGCTCTGGGTGTTATGCTACTTAGTGCTCTACCTACCATACACACAAGGAGAGTCTTTGCTAACATTCAAGTAGGTCTTTCCCAACAGGGCGGGTAAGATTTGAGCTGCAGCAGTTGGCATACGGAATGCTCCTTTATGAATTTCCATGACTGCTGTCCTCAGAGTTTGTTGGCAATTCCATTTACTTTTACTGTAATAGTCTGATGAGACAAAGAGAGCCTAATGCGTAAGAGAGGATGAGAGGGAATAAGAATGAATGAGAGAAACATCAAATAAGCGGAAAGCTTACATCTTACCAATGCAGTAAATGTTTACTGGACATTGACCACAGGGGAAGCACCTTGGACAACTAGGATACCTTTCCTGCCACCAAAACATACATTTATTTATTTATTTATTTATTTATTTATTTATTTATTTATTTATAAATTTAGTTTTGAGAGAGAGAGAGGAGAGGTGGGGGAAAATCTTAAGCAGGATCCATGCCAAGTGTGGACCCTGATGCGGGACTCCATCTCATGACCATGAGATCATGACCTGAGCTGAAGTCAAGAGTTGGATGCTTAAGTGACTGAGCCACCCAGATGCCCCATCCACCAAAAAGTTTATAAAGAGTTTAGGGGTGGGTGGGAGGTGGGGACTTGCTTAATAATACAACTGATAATAGCATCCATGAGGACAGACTTTCTCTACCCTATTCACTCTTGTAGCCCCAGCACTGGAACAATGCTTGCCACATAGGAGGTACTTGATAAACATTGTTAACAGACAGATAATCATAAAGGAGCCCCTGAGATGAATGTATTAGGAGAAGCATCCAATGCCATGGTTTTTCAGAAGAGGAAGAGCACATAAACATTTAGTGACACTTTGGAAAGGCTTGGTGGAGAAGGTGGTCCTTAAGATAGCTCCTGAAAGTTTGACAGAATTTCAGTAGGTGCCATGAGCAGGGGAGGACTATCCCCAGAGGGGACAGCATTATCAAGGATGCTAAAGTAGGTGCGGCCAGGACATGGCCTGCCTGTGATGAGACTGTCTGCATTTTGGCAAAAGAGGATTCCTCCTGGCCTGGGAGGGCACCGGGGAGACTCAGGGTGATAGTGGAAGAACAGGCTGGAGAAGGAGGTTGGGCCAGATTGGTAGACCTTTGAGTTTTAGGAGGAGGTGTCTGACATTCTTTGCTTGACAGTGGGGAGTCTGATAGGTTCTTGAATAGAAGCTATCCAAGTGGCAGATGTGAAGTGGGTTGAAGGGACAGAATGTCCCTGGGTAGGAAAATTTAGGAGGGTATCAGAATGAGTAAGACAAGAACTAAAATGGACCTGACCTACCAACATTGCTCTGTAGTTTCTTAGGGAATCTTTAAATTAACCAAGAAGTCAACAAGCCTTTGTGGGATATTTTTTAAAAAGGATCATATTTCACTTCCTCTTAAAAACGGTCTTGTAGGCAAGTGGCTCTCAATTCTGCTGCGAATGAACATCACCTGAAGGGTTTAAAAACATGACCAAGGCCCATGCTCCACCTCTAAGTTTCTATATTAACTGGCTGGTGTGGAGCCTAAACGTTAATGTTTTCTAAAACCTCCTCCAGGTGATTCAAATGTGCAGCCAGAATGGGAAACCACTGTTTTATTTAGTCCAAACTCAGCAATGCAAACAATAGCATCAACAGCAACAATAGTAAAAACAACCTCTGTGACTGGAGCCCTGTTACATCCCTAGCTTCATCTGTTAATTTTTCCCAAGGACCTTGCACTGGTCACGTTGAACACCTTGATCTTCCTAAAATATGTTATGTTCTTTCATGCCTTGGGTCTTTGCTCTTGTTGTACTCTCTCCTTTTGAAAGCCCTTCTTGGAGTGGCCTGGCAGACCCCTATTCATACTAAAGACTCAGTGAAAATTTTTTCTGTAAATCTTTATTCCTCTCTTCTTGTAACTACCCCTTAAAGTTGAGTAAATCAGTGAGTTGATGCAGGAATAAAGCCCCAGACTTCAAGGAACATATGTGGGACAGTGTAGGTGCTGAGTGTGAATTTTGAAACAAACAGTTCCATCCCTGTCTGAATCACTTTTTGGCTTTGTAATGTTAGGCAAGTTACTGATACTCCATGACTCATGCTCCTATGCTGGGAAATGGAGGTAATAATTCTTTCCTCATTGGATTGTTGTGTTTGTTAATGACTACGTCCACAAATACTAGCTACTATTACTACCACTGCCACTTAGTACTTGGAAAACAATGATCTAATTTGGGAGGTAAGATGCAAACGCCAAACAGTGGTATATGGTAAAGTGTGAAACTGCATTTGGTAGAACAACATAACAGGCTGTAGTACACTCAAAATTTCTTTTAAAAAATTGTGGTCAGGAAAAGCTTCATGGAAACATTGGACACAGAAAGGTAAGGATTGAAGGTGAGGAGAATACATTTCCGTCAGGGGAGAGGAATCACATAAGATCAGTTAGTATAGGAATCAGAATGGGTAATATCTTAGGAGGCCGGTAAGAAAGTATACAGCTATTCTTTCTTTCATGTCTCCTGTTTTATCCTCTGACTTACCTGCATAGCTTCTCCTGTACTATATATGTTTCCGAGGAGACCATTTTCTTTTTTCTGAGAAAGAATCATCTCTATCAGTAACTTTATATGATTACTGATAATATTTAAATCATCTGTATCTGTTTTTTCCCGTCCATTTGTTGTATTCTTCACACAGGTCAGAGCCAGGACTGCCATTGCACCAGTATCTGCCAGGAAACAACACATTGGTGATAGGGTGACCAACCATCCCAATTTGCCTTGGACTGAGGGGTCTCCTGGTATGTAGGATTTTCACTGCTAAAAGAGGGATAGGTCTGTGCAAACTGGGAAAATGGGTTATACTAGTCGATGATGGTAGAGAAGGATTTCAAGATATAGCAATCATCTCTTCAGCACTAACCACTCAAATACTTGAAGATCCCTTCCATATGTTGAGTAACCATGTACCTTGTACTCAATAGCTCATTTGTTGGTCAGAGAAACACATGGATTTGCAGATGCATACACATGAAGTCTTCCACTTCTACATCTTACTGGTCTCATTTTTTCATCTCTCAGCCATATTGGCAAAGGAATAGAGAGAATTCAGGATGATACACCAAACAGAATATGTATTTGAAATTTTCAAGTGTTTCCATTAGGTTAATTAGGAAATAGCACTTAAGAGAATTGTTTGCAATAAACCTTCTTAAGGAAGAGGATGAGGGAAGAGATTGGAAGAATGGAGGATAAGGTCTTTTTCTGTCTTATTACTTAGTTCCCCTTGAATTCTCTAGGTGTGGTACCTTCTCTCTCCCATATAAATAGCATGAGAAATCTCATATCCTCCTCATTATCCAGAGATACTGAATTGTGGTTTCCTTCACACCCATGGGAGAAAGATGAGCTTGTGTACCTGGATGCATGGGGGCTGGGCAACAACACTAGCGTTCTAGAGGGGGCTTCCTTTTGGATGTGTAAGCTGACCCAGGAGAAGATTTATGGTCCCTATCCTTTGAGGATACAGACTTCATTGATCAAAATATTGGGCCTTGTCACTGGAGAGTAGTGTTGTCCAAGTAAGCCCACACATCCAAATGGTCCCAATAAATTAGAGAAAGAGGCAAAGTTAAGAAAAAGACTTGCACTATTTTCCTTTCTCTAATACTTCTACTTCTTAAAATGTCTTATATCAGGATTCTCACAATCTATCCTTACACACATGGGAAAATTCAAGTCAAGAGTTAACATCCATTGGTCATATAACTCAAAGAAGAGGTAGGGTAGGAACCAGATCTTTCTACTATGCAACACATCTAGAACGTTGCTTAAATGCTCCCTGATAACCATTCTTCTCAAAAAGAAAATTATTTTCCCTGGACACTAGCATAAAGAGGACTTTTTTAAAATTCCAAGTACTTACTGGTACAAAAGTCAAAGGAAAAGACTTACCGGTGTCCTATATGCCAAAGGAATTGGGTTTAATGACTCACCTACTGAGAACCTTTTCATAAGATAGAAATTTTTATTTTTAGGATCGAAGATTTCAGCAACTTCTTTGATTGAATATTCCCCTCTGAACAGACATAAGGCCAAAACGTCCAGGCTGAGCTGATAGTAGTTAGTCAGTGGATTACCATTGTGTTCTTCTGTCAGAGAGGAAACAAATACCTTGTTAATGAAATAATACTGGAGTAATAAATTTTCAAGCTATTCCTACTTTATTAGAATTTCTTTGCATTTCAGGAGAGGTGAGTAATAGAAGGAGAAGATCGCTCATAGAATCAGCAAACCTGAGAAATGTAAAGGCTGCTAAGAGCAAACAAATTCAACTCAACTCTTTCATTTCATAACTGAGGAGACTCAGTGCTAAAGTGATGAAAATGTCATCCTGACTTTCAGGTGGTTACAGAGCTAGGATTAGAACACAAATTTCCCACCACTAAGCCTCTTGCACTTTTAATGGTAATGTGTTCAACCTATAAGTAGAAGTAGAAGCCATCTTGATAAAAGATGGGATCAGAGAGGCTTAATGAAAAATAGGATAAATATTGGGTAGGTGTTGAAATAAAAATAATGCACCTCACTAGCAGCTGTCATGGTCAGCCTCCGTTTCCTGGTGATAAAGTCCTTGTCACCATCGTTAGCTCTTATACTACTTTTGTATCCTTTGGTACTTAAGACATAGTATCTTGTGTTGCTCAGCGATTTCTGGTGTATTTCATTATTTGTCCAAAGACCAGCTTCTAGAGAACAAGAGAATAGTGTCCTATAATTTGTGTGTGTGTGTGTGTGTGTTCATCATCATATGTAGGATTGATGTAGAGTCAATGCTCTGTTGAATCTGTTTGAAAAAAATTCAAGATGCCTATTGGAGGAGGGAAGAAGAGAAAGCAATCTGCAAAGATATATGGATGAATGGAACGAAGAGAAGGAAAGACTGAAGGGAAACTCCCTTCAGTTCTGAATCAGTAGAAGAGAAGACAAGGTTGTCCAGAGCCTCTGAACATTTGTTTCTCACCCATATTTTTAATTTCTGCTTGGAATTTATTTCTTAGTTCTCTGACCAGGCAAGGAAAATTTGGAGGAATTGCATCAGGGTTTTTGCATGCTCCCAAAGCCAGTATAGCCAAGGCAAGCTGTCCTGAGGTTAAATTTGAGGCTGAAAAGAGAAGTATTCAAATTGGACAAGTTACATACTTGTGATTTTTTTTTTCTGGGCTCCTGTCTTTCTTATGATTTACATTGCCTGTCCACTTCTTTTTTCCTCACTCTACACCAATATTTTACCGTTCACTTCCTTATGCCCAAAGCAGAGCTTTTTCCAGCAGTGCTGTGTAAATGCAAGCTAGATACTGGTCTTTCCCATGAAATCATGGGAGGTTTTGGGAATCATATAATCCTTACAAAAATTTAAAAAGAAGAAAAATAGATCATAAAACCTTGGGTTTTTCTCTCTTTGTGGGTGCCATCTTTCCAGGATAGTAATAATTGACTTGGTCGTTCTGCCTTATACAACATCAAAATTCTCAGTCTTCTCGTAGTTATTACAATAATATTGTGAGATAGGTAGGAAGTGACTTCATTTCCCCCTTACCTCAGTTAGAAAGCTAAGGCTCAGTATTGATATGAAGGACAGGGTGGAGGTTGTACTCAAACCCAGTCCACATCTCTATTTCCCTGTGGTTCCCTTGCTATTGTCAGTTTTCTTACTTGTGGGCCACATCCCTGTCTGATTGTAAACACAACTAGCTTATATAACAGTATTAGCAGATAAGAGCCTATAATTTATTTTGCTTTTCCTTGTGACCTTTTGAAAAAATGTTTTTCAGAATCCAATGAAGTAAGGTAAGTAGCAGTAGAGTAAGTGGCAGAGGACTAATGTTTTGAGGACTTTTCTGTCCCCTCAAATTTTCTACAGCTAGGATAGATGTGGCAGGTATACTTTGGACACACAATATTTTCTGAAGGTCTCTTGCTAGAGATAACCTTATGGATAGGTAAGTCTTCTAAATCTTCCAGAGGCTGTAGGCACTCACATTTACAATCCACATTGCGTTTGACTTGTTGAATCAGCTGTTGTTCTTGGCTTTGGTTCAGGATCCCAGCAAGTCTGAGGGACAACAGGACATTGGTGGCTTGGATTCCTTCGGTATATTTTGAATTGATCATCGTGTTTATCAGAGGGTCTAGATCAGCATAGTCGTTTTTGCTTATCTCTATGGCGGGGGAGGGAGGAAATAGGAGATACATATTAGGAAAATATTAAGAAACAAGAACCCTAGGAACAGGGTCGACATTAACGGATATGGCACAGATGGAGCTGTCCAGCGATCACTAGCTGTGTGGCTGGAACAGGTACAAAGGTGGGTATGAAGCCACTGCAACATCAGGTATTTCTCCTTTACCAGCCAGTATGGAAGTGTTTCAGTGTTTTCACAACTGTTTCAGCCTTACTCCTGTGTACTGGCAGAATATCAGTCCTTCCTGGGAGATCTAGTATCATTCCCTGATTTTGAAGATGAGGCCTAGCCAAGGTGTCCTTAAAGAAACCTTGGCAATTGAAGGCTTAATGGAGCTAGAAGATGCATCTCCTGACTCCCAGTCTATAGTCCTTTCTACTTGCTGGATTCAGTTCTTTTCCTTTTCCATCTTTCCAAGTGACTTGTGTAATTTTCCCAACCTTCAGTTTGCTGTTTTAAAACTGTGGATATTAACATCTGTTTTATAGATATCGGAAAAGAAATCACTTAATAAATTGCAAATACCATACATATTATCACTTTTAGCTCAACGGGAGTTGCTATCACTATACTTAGAGAATCAAGGAAATGTGAGTTTTCTATGCTGAATCTCTAGGCTCGGAATCATGACCTTGAGATCAAGAGTCCCATGCTCTTCTGACTGAGCCATCCGGGCTCCCCTCCACCCCTTTTCTCTTTAAAAGAGAGTTGGGGAGATCTGCATCAGTGGTTATAGAAAGGTCATGGTTTGTTAAAAGAACAATCGGACAATTGTTGAGTCATGGTTGAGATATTGTGGAAGCATCCAGTTCAGCAGATTTTCTGGCACTGAAATGAATGTTTCAGTTCCTGGTAAACAGCTCATCAATTTCCTTGGCCACTAAACACAAAGTTAAACATTTTGTATAATGAATTGAACTTCAAAGCCTCCACAGAGACCCCTGATTCTTAGGATAGTACAGGCCAGGAAAAAAAAATTAGAGATTACAGATTTTGTGCTTTTGCTTGTGTGAACACAAGTCTCTGCTGTGGTGATGTCCTCTTCTTGTAGGCTATAGAATACCAGGAAGATGTAGCCACAGGTAGCACCATGTAGTCATCTTTGGACTGGTTTAAGCTCAATTCCAGGGTAAAGACTTACAGAAAAGAAATCATGTACCTGAGAGCTATACCAGATTTCATGACATCACTTCCTTCAACACCTTTCCTTAATTATGCTCAATTTATGGGGACCATTCAGCTAGTAAGGGGTCGGACTACACCTGAACCAGTTCTTCTTTCTCTTACTTAGTATTTTTCAATAGAATCACACAATCTCTGGATTCTATACCAAGAGAAGAGATGACGGGCTTCTACCCATTTCCTGAGGGGGGGGAGAGTTGGAGGGGAAGAGATGTGTAGCCTGGAAAATCTAAACTCAATAGTGACAAGAGAGAGGTCTTCATTATTTGAAGGGGATTATTAACATTATTTTTTTTTCCTGTGTAGTTACAAGGGATTAGCCCAAAACCCATGGATTTAACTTGAAAAATCTAGATATTTTTATAGATACCTCAAATTCAAAAGATAGCTTTATATGACCTTAAAAAGTTTCTGGGATCATGAATATTATATCATTGAAAATGAAGAAGAATAGACAGTTACTTCGTAGAGTTGCTATGGTAGAGAAAATCTGAATCTAGGAAGAACAGTTAGGCAAGTTAGCACTGAATCTACAACCCCTCTTAAAACAACATACATTGTAGAACTTTCCTACTTTCCTCACCATGTCCTGCCACATTTTACATTACTCATAAAGTCCAACCCCATATAGCACTGGAATATGTCACTCTACACAAGTCCCCTGCCAGTAGTCTTTAGAAACTGTTACACTAGGAGTAATTTTAGCTCAAAGCATACTCACCACACTTCTCACATAGTTGACTTGGAATAAGAGAAAACAATAGGAGCCCCACTAGGGGCAGCTGGTGGGATTGTCTCATCTTTCCAACAGTGTTCTGGAATGGCAAGGGCCTGTTTGACTATTTATTGGGTGATGGGAAGAGGGTAATGAGTGCTCCTCCTTTAGCTTGCCTCAGCCTCTTTCGCTTAAGCAAACATTGAGCAATGTCAGGGGGTGTGGTCAAGTGTATTTGTCCAAGAATTGTGATAAACCAGGAAGAGATCTTGAAAGGTATGGTCAGGAAGAATGAGGAAATAATTTTTCTTTGCTTCTTATCCCAAACTTTGGGGTTCACATTCCTTACTTGCCTTCAGCTCAATGAGAATAAATTAAGTGAGCATTTCCCTCTTTTCCATTCCAATTTGGTAGTGTTTTGTTTATATCTCTTGAGACATTATATTTGATGGGGCAAGGCCATGAAATGTATAAAAATGAGAGTAGAGGTTGTAACTCTGAAATTGGACCAGGCAAGATGGGGGAGCCTTGTACCTGAGGATCTTCGGGATAGTGGTGTTTGGTATATGATTTTCTTCTAAGATAGGTGCCCTGAGAGTTTCATAACCCAGGAGGAAAACCACATAGATATATATCAAATATGGATTTTTGCTATGCCAGGAAAGATGCTACAAGTTACGTGTGAGAAGTGTTGTCTATCATAATTCTTCTAAGAACTATCAGAGAATACTATCAGCTTGTCCTTAAAATGTTTGCTCTGGGTCAGCAAGTTGGCAGAATAAGAGGTCCCCTGCTCATATCCCCTCACAGTAGCAATTTTAATTGCCATCCATGGACAAAAGTGGGGTTTTTTTGTTTATTTTTTTTGTTTGTTTGTTTTTGTTGTTTTTTCTTTTTTTTTTTTATTTATTTCTAGGAGAGAGAGAGAGANTTTTCTTTTAATGTGGGAGCTTTGGGTTCCAAGCAAGAGGCTGCGAAACCTCAGTGGAGCCACCAAGGAGAGCTGTACTGAAAGGGCACTTGTACTGTACTTTCTTCAGTACAAAGAAGAAAGACTTGTATTCACACAGGCTAAAGCACAGACTTTGCCAATTCTCATTTTTTCTTCCTGGCCTGTCTTTTTCCCTGTTGCACCCTGAGAAGCCGTGCTCACTGATGATGGTCCTGGATACAGACCAGAAAACAGCCTTATCCCCTTGTGGACTTGGCTATAGCCCTGTTTGGCATTGGTCCTGTGAATAGTACCATCAGCCAAGGGACCCAGGAGGAGTCATGCTCATCTGAGCCTTCAGTGATAGGCCTGCTGGCCTTGGTTAGCTCTATGGACCCTGAAGCAGCTGTGACCTAGCTCCAACATCAGCTATGGTCTGGGAGCAGTCTTGCCCACTCAGGGACCTAGCAGGAGACCCACCTATCAGTGCCTCGGAGACAGGCTGGCTGACCTTGATCCAACTATGGATCCTAAGTGGCCCTGTGATTTGGCTCCATTTCCTCTCAGCTGTGGTTCAGGGACAGTCCTGCCCATGCAGGGACCTATACCATGACCCAGCAGGAGCAAGGACCATCCTGCACCTGATAATAGGCTTGCTGTTTGCAGACCCAACTGGGGACCCAGCAGCAGTCAGATGATCCAGTTCCAACCCTACATGGCTGTGATCCTAGAAACAATCCCATCAGGCCTGGGGCCTGACAGGAGAAAGTCTTTACCTGTCAAAAACATTTTATAAAGATGAAGAGGTGTTTACTCCTTCAAACACGCAAACACAAATGTAAGGCCATACAGATCACAAAGAAGCAGGCAAATATGACATCACCAAAGAAAACTAATAAATAGACCTAACAGACATATGGAAGGAAAACATAGCAAAGAACCTCCTTGACATTGGTCTTGGCACTGATTTTTTGGGGTAGGACACCAAAAGCACAAACAACAAAACCAAATATAAACAAGTGGGACTACTTCAAACTGGAAACTTTTACATAGCAAAGAAACAATAAACACAATGAAGAGGCAAACTATAAAATGGAAGAAAAATATTTATCAGATGCTGCATATCTAATAAGGTATTCATATCTAAAATATATAAGGAAATCCTACAACTCAATAGCAAAAACCCAAACAATCCCATTGGAAAATAGGCAGAGGATGTGAATAGACTTTTTTCCTTGGAAGACACACCAACAGCCAACAGGCACATGAAAAGGTTCTTAAAACCACCAGGAAAATGCATATCAAAACCACAGTGAGATATCACCTCCCACCTGTTAGAATGGTTGTTATTAAAAAGTGATAACGAGTGTTAGCACTGTTGTGGAGAAAACGGGAACTATTACGCAATGTTGATGGGAATGTGAATTGGTGCAGACATTATGGAACACAGGGTGGAAGTTCCTGAAAAATTAAAAATGGAACTACCATATGATCCAGTAATCTCACCCTTGGGTATTTATCCAAAGGAAATGAAATCAGTATCTCAAATAGATAGCTACACTCTCATGTCCTTTGCAACGTTATTCACAATAGCCAAGATATGGAATCAACCTAAGTGTTTGACTATAGATGAATGGATGGAGAAAATGTGGTATGTATGTACAGTGCGAGATTGATAGACTATCTAGCTAAGTCTAGCCCGGATTGCTGACCCATAGATTGGTGAGAAACTGTGTTAAGTCGCTAGGTTTTGGAGTGGTTAGTTTTGCAGCAGTGGATAACTGATATGTGATATTTAGAATTTTTTTCCAGTTATATAGTATAAGCTATACTTCAGTAAGCTGATCACCTATTTCATGCCTCGGTACCTCATGATTCACTTAGCTGATGTCAGAGATCTCTATGGGTTAAAATATTCCTATTGTTACTCCAGTTCTGTTGTCAATTACACTCATCGCTCCAAGCTTGTCTTGGATGATTAAGTACTGTCATCTAATCTGGCTAATTTAGGATGACATTATACTGATGGAGATCATTGTAATGGCCAAACCTCTCACTATTATTCCCAACCATTTCCTCTCACTAATTCATTTCCTAATGTCATGGTGGAGAAAGTATTCTCTGGACCTTCCCAAGGAACAAAGAGTCCAGGTGAATGTGTTGCCCATAATAAAATCCTCTTCAGTATTGCCATTTCCTTAAGCCTTTGCTGGTGCATTTGGGCATCACATTCTTACTAATGTAGGTCACTTTTGAGTCCAGCTTTCATATGATCAATGAAGAAAAATGTTGGAGCCACTTGCTCTTGTTCAAGTTAGCACATTTCATAGTCTCTGGTAACTGCGTCTATATTGACAAGTTTGGCATCATCCAACATTATATTCTGATTTCTTTGGTCTAATGTACCAAGAATCCAATCCCACACATGTTTTTTAAGTTTATGCAAATGTAAATTAGGAAGGTCTTGTAATTATTTTTGTGTTTAAGCTATCTTCTGTTGGCTCTAACTTTGCCCTTGTCTTCTTGGGTTGCACTGGGATCTGATAATAGTGATGGTTCTTGAGGCAATGAATGATCACAGGCCCAGGATTTAAGGAGAACAGGGAGGTCCTTGCAAGAAAACTGCATCAAATTAGATTAATACAGGATCTCCAAGCAAAGGAAGGCTAGTCCTTTCAGTCAGGATAGGAAGAGCTAATTCTACTTAATAAAAAAGCTTCAGAGATTGATTCAGGGTTCTCAGATTCTTTGAAGTATATTCAAAACACTCATCTTGATTCTCAGAATCCCACTCCTTGGTAGTCAATAACCAAATCTTTACAACAGGGATTTTGGTGGGTGATATGCTAAATTTCCATTATGATTCTACAAGCTGTACAATTAAATTTTAGCTTTAGTTTTCCAATTCCCCTGGCCTGTGGGCATAAGAAATAATTACATCTAGTCAGGCTTGTCTAGAATCTGTCTGATTTTCTGACCATAAGTTGAACAGAGAGGTGGAGAGATTGAATTTATAATTTTATTCCTGTATGCTGACCCATGATGTCAGAAACAGCCATGTTACCACATATTCTCTTTAATTATAATGACTGCAGTAACCAACCATCTACAGAAGCTGACTGATCTCCAAAAATCTTGCCTTCAATGGGCCCATCATCCTAAGAAACAAGAGATGACAGATAAATCAATATGATGCCACTATATGCTACAGATTATTGTGTCATTTTCTACTAACAATGAGGTGATACTGCATTCCTACCCAAATAAATGAGAATTCAATTCCAAAATTTTGACTTAAGGCTCTGTTTTGTAAGACTGCTCCTGCTTTGAGTTGTGTCAGCCAGGGTCCAGTTGGGAAAGCAGAAAACATACCAGGTAGTTCAATAGACTGATTTAATTCAGGAGTTTAGGTTCTAAGGTTTGTGGGAGCTGAAAGAAGAAGTAGGAGAAGATGGGGACAACTCAGAGTTTAGCAACTGCAGAGAGATACCATTCCAGCCATGGAGGGGTCAATAGAGGTGATGGAACCACAGAATGTCGGCTGCCTGGCAGGAGGTAGACCCACTGGAGATGTCTTAGGAGAAGAGATTCAGGGGGAGAAGCACCCCAGAAACTCCTCCTCTCCCAACCTCCAGTCTTCTGGCAGTGCCTCAGTAATGTCAGCTCTTCCAGCAACAGAGAGGTTGAATATAAATTTACAGTCATACTCATGAGGCACAACAGGCTTCACCCAGGATCAAGTTTACTTAGCCATTAGAAAGGATTCAGGGCATCAAACTCCTCAGCATGCACAGTATCAACACGGAGGAGATGTTACGACTCCCAGGCATAGCTTCTGATGTTCCAGTCTTTGTGCACTTGAGTGCTGGGTCTCCTCACCGTTTACACCTACCTAATTAGTTACACAGCCCCTCAGGTATATGTGAAAAACCCTTCTCCTCTGGGACAGCAGCAATAAAACAATGCCTAGTCTTTCTCTAGATTGTCATTTATTTTGCATCTGTTGTAGGTAAATTCATAACAATCCCTGAGTTAATGTTAGGAGGGTTGACCAAGGGTCAAGTCCCCAGGAATCCCTGAAAATTAGATAACAAGCCATGGAACCAGCTGTAAATCCCTACAACCTCCTTTCGCTTCCTCCTCCATAGGAGCCAGTTAGTAGAGGGGTTTGGGGACAAAGTTTGCAGGGATCAGTCCTCTGATTCAGAGCTGAGCAGAGAAAGGGCAGGGAATAGCTCCTACACTAGTCAAATGTCTGGCAGACTCTTCTAAACTTCTGTAGTTGTCTTCTGCCTCCACCATTGTATCAAACTCATCTGACATTGCCAACAAGCTGTTTCCAAATGTAATGGACAGCTTCTGGTTTTCAACCTTCACTTTCAAAGAACCAGCTTTTGTGAGATAGAATTCACATCCTATATGATTCAGCTGTATAACGTTGTTTCAACAGGCTTTGGTTCAGTGGACTTTTGTGTGTCCACAGATAAGAGCATTCACAGATACACGCAACCATTGCTGCAGTTAGTTAGGGCACATTTTCATCACCCAAAAAGATCTTTGCCTATCTTTAAGTTGGGTTATTTCTCTTTTATTTCTCATCTATTATCTATTATTTATTTCTCTTTTATTATTGAGTTATAAGAGTTCTTTATATATTCTAGACACAAGTCCCTCATTAGATAAGTGCTTGGCAAATATCTTCTCTCACTCTGTGGGTTGTCTTTTTTTTTTTTTTTAATTCTTTAAAATGTTTTATTTATTTCTGAGAGAGAGAGAGAGACAGCATGAGCAGAGGAAGGTCAGAGAGAGAGGGAGATACAGAATTTGAAGCAGGCTCCAGGCTCTGAACTAGCTGTCAGCACAGGGCCAGATGCAGGGCTTGAATCCACGAACCGCAGGATCATGACTTGAGCCGAAGTCAGACGCCCAACCGACTGAGCCACCCAGGCACCCCTGTGGGTTGTCTTTTCTAGCAGAACTCTTAAGAGCACTCAGCATAGTTGATTTTCCAATTTGAGACACACTTTCCGCTTTTGTGACAGTACCATCAACCTTCATCTCTTGATTATTTTTCCCTGCTTTTTTGATTGCTCCTTTGACCTCACTACCAATATATATATTTTTAACTTTAAATGTTATATGCTTCATGACTTTGTATTAAACTATTGTTGTTTCTCATGCTACACTCTCTAAGTGCTCTCCCATCCAGTTTGAAGCCTACAAATATACTAACATTTCCCACATTTTTATTGGTAGCATAGGTTTCCTTCTGAGTTCCAGTTTATAGCCAACAGCTTCCTCTACATTCCTACTTGGATGTCTCATGGGAATCTCAAAACTAGTGTATTCCAAATTCAAAGCTTGTCTTTTGTTGCTAACTTGCTTCTTCATTGGTGATTCTTTGCTATTTAATAGCTGTGTGACCTTAGGAAGTCACGTAACCTCTCTGAGTCTTAGTTTATCAGTAAAATGTAGATACGAATAATTCTTAATTCCTAAGTTTCTGTGAGAGTTTGGTGAGTTACCACAAGTTGTTTAGAATAGTATTCAGTCTATAATAGGCAGTACAGAATTGTTAGCTTGTAGTATCTCACTAAGAACCATCAGTTCAGTTGTATCCACCTGAAGTCTGGTTGTCAGCCATGATACTTCTGTCTCCCTGCATCACTGATCTAAGCAGTCACCAGTGTCAAACATTCCACCTTCTGGAGCCAGTATGCTTTTTTCCCCCCTGCCTTTACTGCTACTACTCTGGTCTAGATTATCTACTTTCTTGGCACTCTGTACTTTCCTTTGTAACACCTGTGAGAATTGCAATTAAACTGCTTGCAGAATTACTTTTTAACTATGTTTGCTTAAGTTGTTTGTCCCTGCCAGATTGCAGGTTCCTCAAAGGTAATGATAAGTCTGTCTTGTCAGCTGTTATATTTCCCGACATATCATGAAGTTGTCAAATATTTGCTGAAAGGAACCACCTAAGATTCTTAAGGCAAATGATAAATTGGTAACACGTTTTGGTAGATAATCTCAGAATAAATATTAGAAGTTTATACAGGAGAAAACCAGAAAATAAAAGTAAATAGCATAACTCCCATCAGTTTTGAGAGTGAATTCAAGATTTAAGCAACTGGGTTTGGAGTCAAGGTCACCCAAGTATTAATTCTGCTAGAATTGTCTCTTTCTTTATCTAATCAAGCAGATCCATTTTGAGATAATCTCTGTTTCTTTTGTTTCACCTCTTTCTGAGCCGGTAAGCAAGAGTTATGTAATTCTGGTTATTTGCTCGACTTACTGAAGGTGAACGTTGAAGAATGAGCCAAGAACCATGATGTCTATTAAGCCCAGTTCCTTCAAGGTGTATCAGCAGAACAAGACAAGGCTCTAAGTGCTCCCAGGAAGATCGGAAGATATCCAGCACAAGCCACTCTGAGCTGGGCACCAAGGGCTACAGGTCTGTTTCTACCTAGCATGTGTGGGGACGGTAACAACAGGAGGCATATATACCATATCTGTAAAAGTTATTAATAAGTTGAAGTTTAATCAAGGTAAGTTCTGCTCTCCTGTTTTGACAAACCAACTTTCATAATAAGATAGAAAGACATTTAATTTAGCATCCTTAGCCCTTAGAGTTCCATGCTGGAACACTGCAGTGTGGTACAAGATACCATCTCTTACCACTCTACTTCACTACCCATGGCCCATGGCCCTATTTCTCCTCTCTTTCCAGCTCCACTTTGACCTGCATTATAAAGAGCCTCCAATTCATGGAGTACATGTGTGTGGATACTACAGATGACTTGTCCGAACTCTGTCCATGTTTACAGTAGACAACTTGCCCTTGGCCACCCGCTGGGCCCAGTTGTATATACACCTGGGAAGGTAGACTCTAAAAGGGGCTTATGAAGGCCTTGGTGTGAGCTTAGGGCCATTTGGGCACATAATTCTGGGGGCGTGGGTTCTTGGAGGCTTGTCCCCTTGGTCTCATACATCTTTAACCCCAAGGGAGAGGCAACGGAGAGGGCCAGAGAGAGGTTCTTCCCTGAGCAGAAATCCTTCCTGGCAGATCTGGGGGTGACACAAAATGCCATTTAGCAAATGAATTTATCTTCTTTTCCCTTAATAATGTGATGTCTAGAAGGAGCTAAAGGTGAAAGGGAGGTGTGAGATGCTACATCGGGTGAAGGTTTCTCCCCACCCACTTTTGGGAGGGCTTTGTTCAGACTGCTGACTCTAGAACTTGGCCCAACACCATGCTTGTTGGACTTGGCCTCTCTGTTTTCTTTTATGATATTCCTGAGTTTCAAAAGACCACAAAGACCAGCACAAATAGCATCAATTTTTTAATTAAAAATTTTAAAATGTTTTTAAAAATTTATTTCTGAGAGAGAGAGAGAGAGACAGCGCGAGCAGGGGAGGGTCAGAGAGAGAGGGAGACACAGAATCTGGAACAGGCTCCAGGCTCTGAGCTGGCAATCAGCACAGAGCCCGACGCGGGGCTCGAACCCTCGAACCGTGAGATCATGACCTGAGCCAAAGTCGGACACTTAACTGACTAAGCCACCCAGTCACCCCAAATAGCATCAATGTTTTAAAATGTTTATATTACATAGATGCTAGAGAGACAAGGAGACTATATGAAGAGAAGTAGTTTGGATTCATTTTTGTATTCCTCACTGCTTTGGCAAGGATGATGTTTACTGAGTAGCTCTTAGACACATATGATTTCTTATTTATTTATTTTTAATGTTTATTGATTTGAGATAGAGAGAGAGGGAGAGAGATTTGAGAGAGGCAGAGAGAGAGAGGGAAACACAGAATTTGAAACAGGCTCCAGGCTCTGAGCTGTCAGCACAGAGCCTGACGTGGAGCTCAAACTCATGAACTGTGAGATCATGACCTGAGCCAAAGTCAGATGCTTAACAGACTGAGCCACCCAGGCACTCATGACTTCATGATCTTACAGGGGTGCCTGGGTGGCTTAGTCAGTTGAACATTTGACTCTTGTTCTCAGCTCAAGTCTTGATCTCAGGGTCATCAATTTGAGCCTTGTGTTGGGCTCCATGCTGGGTGAAGAGCCTACTTAAAAAAAATTAAAAAGAATCATGATCTTACACTTGAAACCAAAGGACACAGAGGATTTATGATATTGTTTTTTTTCCAAAAAGGCTCTAACTGTAAAATAGATGAAAGTGAAGAGAAGCCCACTGAAGGAGAATCAGAGGCCTACTTCATTCCCTCCTCCCCAGTGGTCCTAAGAACCTATTCAAGGTTTTCCAAAGTGTGGGTTTCCATGAATCACCTGAGGGTGAGTGTTAAAAATGGGCCCTGGGTTGGACTCTGGGAATTGCCATTTCTGGCAAGAACCTGACGTGATCCATATGAACCCTAAAGCCTCCAGCTACAACTGACCCCACTGGGCTAGAGGGGAGGGGCAGAGAGAGACAGAGGAGACACAGAATGGGAAGCAGTGTCCAGGCTCCACACTGTCAGCACGGAGCCTGATGCAGAGCTCAAACCCACAAACCATGAGATCCTGACCTGAGCCGAAGTTGGATGCTCAATTGACCGAGCCACCCAGGGCGCCCCGATTTCAGATGATTTTGATAAAGTTTGGGAGCCCCTGACAATTCGGCCAGCACCCATCGACACCCCGTGAACATTTTGTTTTCCCAGGAACTTCAGAGGGCCAGGAGAAGTCACAGTTCTCAAAGAGACTTGCTGGGGGCACTTTATCTGAACCCCCGATTTCAGTACTGGAGTGACCAGGAAGATGTCAGGGTCCAGGAGGCAGAATGAAGGTTTTCTTTGAATATAAAACATGGGGGCTTGTATAAAGATTTTTTCTTTTGTTCTTTGTGCTTTCCACACTTTTCCAAGTATGAGGCAATTTGGATCAGCAAAAACACAATATATACATTCCTGAAAAGTAAAAGCAATCAGCAGAGTGATTTGTAAGTGCATCCTGTTGGGTGCTGACCGTGGCTGTAAAATTACCTGCAGCAGGTCAGGTACTTCTGGGATCCCGTGTTCAGAGCTGACATCATGAAGGATTTTGTGGGGTCGCAATCATTTTTACTTTTGTGCACAATGATTTTCGCTTCTTCTGAACAAGATCCAGGTTCAAGAGTGACCTCATGCTTTGTTGTTTGGAGGTTGAAGGTATAGTTTCTTACAGGCTGCTGACCCTTTTATTGTTTGCTATTTCGAGCAGAAGTGACTTGTCATTCTATTTTTCTGACTTCTGTAGTGATACTGCTTTCTCTCTTTTGCCCTCTCCCTCCCCCCAAAGCAAGTGATTTATCTGGTTTATCCTGATGCTTGGGAAAGAGTTAGTTTTTATTCTTTCTTCCAGGTATAGGTATTTCCCCCCAGCATCCCCCCTCACCCTACCTGGGGGAGAAGACTCCCCTACTTAAAGTTTCAGCTTGCTCATTCATGTCTTGCCCTGACCTGCAGATCTACTCCTAACCCAGCCACCTGCCTCCGGTCATCTCCTGTCTCCTCCCTAAGTGACTGTGTGTCATTTTTTCCCGTCTTCTCACTTATTTTCCTGAGTCCTAAAGCTAACATTTGACACCTGTTGTCTTACTTGCTTTGTCCATCTGTCTGTCCTGTGGCTTATTTTGCAGCAATCTTTTCTCACCCAAATGACATATATTTTTCCTTATTAAAAAAGTCACCAGGTACTAGTGAAAGTAAAGAACACTTCGTTATTTCTAGTATTTCCTTATCATGAACATCTAGTGATGGATAGCTTTATCTGCAGGACCTATCTTTGCAGGTTCTGCATATCTATCTAAAAACGCCCTTAGGATCTAACCCTGGGAATCACGTGAATGAGGTACCACAACCGTGGATAACACACTCCCCAGACACAAACAGGCTTTAATCTGAGATCTCTTCCTTTTACCTTCTAAGAGGACACAGGGCAGGAGCCACAGTAGGTACAGATCTTTATGGCATTATAAGATCCAGCAGCTGCTCAAATATATGGCTTCCTTTGTCCCTTCACCCACAAAAAGGTGTGTTAGGCTGCTGTGGAGCAGGGACAGAAGCTATAGAGAACCTGCAGCTTAGGTATTCCACTGATGATTTACATTGGTCTGGTCATGCCAACCCAAGGCCACACCCCCGCTTGAGGCTCCACCAATCCAGGAGAAGGTCTACACAGCAAGCATTTAGCTTAATTCTGTAGTTTTTTTTTTTAAGTTTATTTTTGAGAGAGAAGGAGAGTGAGTGCAAACAGGGCAGAGGTAGAGAGAGAGAGAGAAAGAGAGAGAGAGAGAGAGAGAGAGAGAGAGAGAGAGAATTCCAAGTAGGCTCCATGCTATCTGAGCAGAGCCCCACGCAGGGGCCTCAATCTTGTAAATCATGAGATCATGACATGAGCCGAAATCAAGAGTCAGATGCTTAACCAACTGAGGTATCCAGGAGACCCTTAACTATGTAGTTTTTAAGGAAGTGCCTCTGGGAGGAGGAGATGATGGAGATTGTCCGCAGATAGGCCTGTACAAGCCTGACCTGATATTAATTTTCACTCACAACTGTTATGACTTCATGTGAATGATCATATTGCATTTCTCAAGGATGTTCTGGTGTGTGTGTATTCATTAATTAGTTAACTAATTAATTTATAACATGCTCTGCTCAAATTTTCTTTGAGTGTCCTCTGGGACAAAATTTTTTTTTTTTTTAAATTTTAAATGTGTTCTTTATTTTTGAGAGAGAGAGACAGAGTACGAGTGGGAGAGGTTCAGAGAGAGAGGGAGACACAGCATCTGAGAAGCAGGCTCCAGGCTCTGAGCTCTCAGCATAGAGCCCATGTGGGACTTGAACTCGTGCACTATGAGATCATGACCTGAGTCGAAGTCAGATGCTTAACCAACTGAGCCACCCAGGCGCCCCTGGGACAAAAATTTCTATCTGAATCTCTTTCTGTTGGGTTCCTTCAACAGTATTAGTAGGATGTACTTTTACTTTCTGGGCTGTGGTGCAACCGAGTCTACTTGTGCAAGGTCACTTTTTGCATTCTGATGAAGCGTCCCTAGGGTTTGGCTGTCCTGTAACCAACATAACTGAGAAGGGGCATGGGATTAATTACCTTGTCACTGAGTGTGTGGAATCCAGAAAGAGGTAAGAGCTGTGGACATGTCAAATCATAAACTAACCCCCAGATCTTAACCTGCACTGGCACAGTGCAAGATAGGTATAGTCAACAATGAAGATGAGGAGCCTGTTCATTTTAATGACATTTGAGTTTGGTACTTTTAGGATAGAAAGACCAATGGGACTCAGAAATTGGCTTTGAAGAAGTCATGGCCTTTCAGGGGGTAATATATTGATGTATATGTTATTTGGGCCTTCCAAGTACTCTTAAGTCTTCTTTAGTCCTTGTATCTTCTAGAATCTATAAACCTTGTAAAGAAGACGTTGTTTCCAGTTTTCATATTAAGTAACTGAAGCTGAAAAGGCTAACAATTTGGGATGCTTGGGTGGCTCAGTTGGTTGAGCATCTGACTCTTGATTTTGGCACAGGTCATGATCCTAAGGTTGTGAGATTGAGCCCGATGTGAGATCCAGCTCCATACTGAGCATGGAGCCTGTTTAGGATTCTCTCTCTCTCTCTCTCTCTCTTAAAACAAATAAATAAACATTTAAAAAATTTAAGTGTACAATATAGTGGTTTTAGTATTATCAAAAAGTTGTGGGGTGTCTGTCTGGCTCTGTTGGTAGAACATGTGACTCTTGATCTCAGAGTCATAAGTTCAAGCCCCATCTTGGGGATAGAATTTACTTAAAAAAAAGTTGTCTAACCATCTCCATTATGTAATTGCAGGATATTTTAATCACCCCAAAAGGCATCTTATACATATTAGCTAGCAGTCTCTTCCTAGTCTCCCCCTCACCTGTGGCAGCCACTAATTTAATTTCTCTTTCTATAGATTCTCATATTCTGGACATGTCATAAAATGGCATCATGTAATACATGGCCTTTTGTGACTGACTTCTTTCACTTAGCATGTTTTAAAAGTTTATCCATGTTGTAGCATGTATAAACACTTAATTCCTTTTTATAGGCTGACTGATATTTTATTGTATGGGTATACCACATTTGGGCTTTTTCCACTTTATGACTATTATGAATAATGCTGCTAGGAACAACTGTGTGCAAGATTTATGTTTTCAGTTGTCCTGGGGAAATACATAGGAGTAAAACTATGGAGTCATACAGTAACTCTATATTTAAAGTTTTTGAGAATCTGCCAGAGTGTTTCCCAAAGAGACTGTCTCATGTTGCATGCAATGTAGGAGGGCCCAATTTCTCCACAACCTTGACAATGCCTGTAATTTTCTTTCTCTTTGATGCTAGTAATCATAGTGGGTGTGAAATGGTATTTAATGGAGTTGCAACTTGCATTTCCCTAATGACGATTGAGTATCTTTCCTTGTACCTGCTGTTCATTTGTATATCTCTTTGGGAAAAGGCCATTCAGATATTTTATCTATTATTTAGTTGGGCTATTTGTCTTCTTCTTATTGACTTGTAAGAGTTCTTGATCTGTATGGATACAGTCCCTTATCAGATAAATATTCTATCCCATTATATGGGTGGTCTTTTCACTTTATTGACAGTGTTTTCAGAAGCACAGAACTTTAAAATTTTGAAGTGCAATTCATCTTTTTTTTCTTTTCTTTTCTTCTTTTTGCTGTGTTTGCTTTTGGTGCCCTGACTAGGAAACCATCATCTAATTAATGATCAAGAAGATTTATGACTTTCCTGTCTTCTTTTTTTTTTAAATTTCTTTTTTTTTTTTTTTTTGGCGAGAGAGAGCGAGAGCAAGTGCACAAGCAGGGGGAGAGGGGCAGAGGGAGAGGGAGGGAGGGAGGATGGGAGAGAGACAGAGACACAGAGAGAGACAGAGAGAGAGAATCTTCAGCAGACTCCATGCTCAGTGTGGAGCCTGATGCAAGGCTCGATCTCACAACCCTGAGATCATGACCTGAGTCAAAATCAAGAGTCAGATACTCAACCAAATTAGCCACCCAGGCCTCCCATGATGATGCTATCTTCTAAGAGTCTTATGGTTGTAGGTCTTTGCATTAGCAATTTGAGAAAATTTTTTGTTAATTTCTTTATTGAGATATAATTGACATATAACATTCAATTACATTTAAGCATAAAATCAAATGATTTTAAATTTGTCTCTGTTGTGAAATGCTCACCACAAGCCTAGTTAATATCCATCACCATATCGAGTTACAATGTGTGTTTTACTTGTGATTCGATTTTTTAAGATATATGCTTAGCATCTTCCAAATATAAAATCCATTATCATTAACTATAGCCATCATGTTGTGTATTATATCCCTATGGCCCGTTTATTTTATAACTAGTATTTTTTAGCTTTTGACCACTTCTACCTATTTCACTCTCCTCACCCCTGCTTCTGACAACCACCAATCTGTTCTCTGCATTTGAATTCACTGTTGTATTTTTAGGTCTTGTATGCATGTGAGATTATATGGGATTTGTCTTTCTTTGTCTGACTTATCTTCTATAGTATTATACTAAGTCCTCAAAGTCCATCCATATTGTGAATGGCAAGATTTCCTTTTTTATGGCTTAATAATATTCCTGTGTGTGTGTGTGTGTGTGTGTGTGTGTGTGTGTGTGTGTATACCACATCTTCTTTATCCATTCATCCCTTGATGGATACCTGGGTTGGTTCTAAATCTTGGCTATTGTAAATAACGCTGCAGTAAACATAAGTGCAGCTATCTCTTCTAGATATTGATTTCATTTCCTTTGGATAAATACCCAAAAGTGGGATTGCTGGATCATATTGTAGTTTTATTTTTAAAATTTTTTGAGGAATCTCCATACTGTTTCCCATAGTTAGCATACCAGTTTGCATTCCTATCAAGAAGGCACAAGTATTTCCTTTTCACCAATGCTTGTTATCTTTTTTTTTTTTTTTTTTTGGCTAATGGCCATTCTAACAGGTGCGAGATGATATCTCATTGTGGTTTTGATATGCATTTCCCTGATGATTAGTGATGTTGAGCACCTTTTCATATGCTTGTTGGCCATCTGTATGTCTTCTCAGAAATGTTTTATCAGGTCCTCTACCCATTTTTAATCAGGTTATTTGTTTTCTTGCTATTGAATTGAGTTCCTTACATAGTTTGAATATTAACTTTCATCAGATACATGGTCTGCAAATATTTTCTCTCATTCTGTTAGGTTTTCTCTGCACTCTGTTGGTGGCAGTTTCCTTTAATATGCAGAAGCTTTTTAGTTTGATGTAGTTCTGCTTACTTATTTTTACTTTTGTTGCTTTGTGCTTTGGGGGTCTTATCCAAAAGATCATTGATCAGACCAATGTCAAGGAGTTTTCCCCTATGATATTATTGTTTCAGGTATTATATTTAAGTCTTTTTTCCCCTTACATTTAAGTCTTGATTCTTAATATATTTTGAGTTGATTTTTATATGTGGAGTGAAATAAGGGTCTAACTTCATACTTTATGCTGAAAACTAGTTTTCCCTACACTATTGGAGACTGTCCTTTCTCAATTGTATGTTCTTGGCAACTTAATGGAAAATCAACTGACCATAAGTGGGTGGATTTATTTCTGGGTCCTCTGTCCTGTTCCTTTGGTCTATATGTGCCTGTTTTTATTCTGGTACCATGCTGTTTTGATTACTGTAGCTTTGTAGTATATTTTGAAAACAGATCGTTTGACTTCCAGCTTTGTTATCCTTGTTGCTTTGGCTATGTGTGGTATTTGTGATCCCATATGAATTTTTAGTTAGTTTCTTCTATTTTTGTGAAGTACCATTGGAACTTTTATGGAGATTACATTGATTCTGAAGATTGCTTTGGTTAGTATGGACACTTAAATAATATCAATTCTTCCAACCCATGAACATGAGATATGTTTCCACTTATTTATGTCATCTTTGATTTCTTTTATCCATATTTTATAGCTTTCAGTATAAAGATCTTTCTGTTTTACTGATTAAATTTGTTCCTGAGTATTTTACTGTTTTTAATATATATATATATTTATTTATTTAATGTTTTATTTATTTATTTTTGAGAGAGAAGGAGAGAGGTGATAGGGGATCTGAAGCAGGTTCTGTGCTGACAGAAGAGGGCCCAGAGGGCTTGATGCGGGCTTGAACTCACAAACCGTGAGATCATGACCTGAGCTGAAGTCAGACACTTAACCAACTGAGCCACCCAGGGGCCCTGAGTATTTTGATACTATTATAAATGGAATTCTCTTTTCTTTTCTTTTCTTTTCTTTTCTTTCAGAATGAAAGAGAGAGAGAGAGAGCGAGTGCAGGGGAAAGGGAGAGAGAGAACGAGAAAGAGAGAGAGAGAGAGACAGACAGAGAGAGAGAGAATCTCAAGCAAGCTTCACACTCAGCGCAGAGCCCACAACCCTGGGACCATGACCTGAGCCGAAATGAAAAGACACTTAACCGACTGAGGCACCCAGGCACCCCAGAATTATTTTCTTAATTTCTCTTTCAGATAGTTTGTTGTTAGTGTATAGAAACACAACTGGCTTTTGCATGTTGAATTTGTATTCTTCAACTTTACTTAATTCATTTATTCTAACAGGTTTTTTTCGTGGAGTCTTTAGGGTTTTCCATATAAAAAATCATGTGCAAACAGAGACAATTTTACTTCTTCTTTTCTTCCTTCTGTATGCCTTTATTTCTGTTCATATGCTATTTCCTGCAGGGGTGAGCTTGAGCCCGAGTCTCAGGAGGTTGGTATGCATATTGGGGTGGGCTGGGAGCCTGGGTCCTCTGAGCCATCTTGGAGGCTGGGTCTAAAGGGGCTGTCCTGGTGGTGGTGTAGATGAGGTGCTGGGGTCCATGGTGAAGTCTGGTTCTCACTTCACTCTCTCTTCCCCAAAGGGTGGGTGCCTCTGTGCTGGCTGCCTGGGCTTTAGGAGATGGGTAATGGGGTAACGTGATGCTGTCTTATCTTCTCTTAAATGCATCTTCTTATTTCTGTGTTCCACACAGGTGCTGTAATCCCTATCTGTAATCTTTGTGATGGCATTTTTGCTATTATAAATGGAGCTGTTTTCTTACTTTCCGTCCCAGACTGTTCAGTTAAGCAAAAATGAATTACATCTCTATATACTATCTTATCTTGCAGTATCTGTGAAGGTGTTTATTAGTTCTAATGGATTTTTTGGTACATTTCTTACAGTTTTTCATATACAAGATATGCAAGGCTTTTGCATTTACTAGGGCTAAAGGTGGTTATAGTTTGTGTATTCTCTCCCTCATATCTAGCATTCATTTGAGATGAACCCATTACCTTCATACAAAAAAAATATTTCTACTTACTATTTCCATCATCCTTTAAAAGTCAAAAAGCCCAGTACCTCCTGAATGGGAACTAGAGGCAGACAGTGGTGACCCTGAAATGAAAATGAAAAGAAAAGCATTTCCATGGATTTTTTTCCCTCCCCAAATGGTCTGCTTTGTCGGAAAGTTGTCTAAGTCTTACACATTTCCTTACATATTTTTGAGTTTTGGGGAAATAGTGTTGTAAAAGAACACAACTTTTATAAATAAGTAGGGTCTAGATAGGTAACATAAATAACTAAGTAAGGAATGATGGAAATTGGGTCATTCTGGATAGCCTAAACCAGTTTTGAGGGTATATTCCCTACTTAACCCAAGCCCAAATGTTGTAGATCTTTTGATTTTCAAGAGAATGCGGAAGTTTTCAAGTTTAACATGAAGTTTCCTACTTTTTAATGTTGGCTATTGATTAATACATTAAAAAAAAAAAAAAAAGAAAGGAACAGTATCCAGAGCAAGCCAAGTTAATCTCAGTGGGTCATCAACATTTGATCTTTGACCTGAACCACTTGGCCTGACACTCAGCCCCACTCCGGGAGTGTTGGCTTCACTGTGCATCTTGAAGATTCCATTTCCCTAAGGAGCTCTAGGAGTCTAGGACCTTTCTTAAAAGAACATGTAACACACAACATCACATCCTTTGCCCAGTCATTCACATTGTACCTTCCCATTTCTGATGCTTTATTCTTTTAAGAGATTCATCACGTATGGAAACAGAATTCGGTTTGCTTATGTTTCCTGAACTTATTACCCCAAATATACTTTTGAGGAGCTCTACACACTCCAGATAGGGCCAACTTTTGGAATCTTCCAGGAGATTGGAAGCCCCCGTGCCATTCTGGCTTGCAGCTTGCTCATGAAGAGCAGTGCATTACTTAGGGGAAAGTGTAGTCAGGCACACTTTAGAAACATCTGATTTACGTATAATCCCTCCAGACACTGGTTGACAGAGTTTAGTGACAGGAAGCCATCAGCTAATATTTGAGATAATGTCTCTCTTAAATTTAAAGAGATGGGGCAAAATAATTTTTTCTGGTGATAGGCTTATATCTGAACCCTTCAAAGGAATTGGCTTTGAATAAGTAAGAGACATTTAACTTAAAAATAGTGAGAGAAATCAACAAGTTGTCCTATTAAAAGTAATAAAACTCATTAAAATTAACATATTTAACATACATCCATATGGTCAGTCCAATCAGGGTGCCATAACAAAATGCCACAGAGCAAGTGGCTTGTAAATAACAGAAATTGATTTCTTATAGTCCCAAGGCTGGCAAGAACAGTGACAAGGTGCAGGCAGAGTTGGTCTTTGATGACAGTCCAATTCTTGGTTCATAGATGGCCCAGATGTGTTTTCATGGTGTCTTCACATGCCAGAGGGGGAAGGGATGTCTCTGAATCTTTTTATAAGGGCAGTAGCCCCATTTATGTGAGCTCCACCCTCATTTACCTAATCACCTCCCAAAGACTCCGCCTCCAAATATCGTATTGGGCCATGCGTGAATACAACATATGACTTCCTGGGGGACACAAAAATTCATTTATGATACATATTAGACAAAATACATAATATGCATGATATTTACTATATGTAGTATGCTAATTCATAAAATGATCAGAGACATAATAGATACATATCATGTTATGAAGAATTATAAATAGCAGAAGTTCTGGTCACAATAGCAAACAAATATACAGTGGAAAATATTAGAAATATACTGTGCTATTAATCAGGAAATCCTGAAAATCTGTAGAATATAACATAAGGCTTGACTGAAGAGAGAATGCATTGCTACTGGATAACAAACTGTAAACATACCAATTTTCCTTTAACAGATCTGAAAATTTTATGCAAATCCAATCAAAATACTGGCAGAAATCTAATAAAATGATTATAAAGTTGATCCAGAAAAATAAACATGGTAGAAGTGCCAGGAAGCCGCCATTAAGGATATGAATGGGCGTGACTATGTTTTGATAAAATTTTACTTACAGGCTATAGTTTGCCAACCCCTGATTTCTTTTATTTTTTAAGTCTTTTAATGTTTGTTTATTTTTGAGAGAGAGAAAGAATGCGAGCAGGAGAGGGGCAGAGGGAGAGGGAGACACAGAATCTGAAGCAGGCTTCGGGTTCTGAGCTGTCAGCAAAGAGCCCAATATAGGGCCTGAACTTACAAACCATGAGATCATGACCTAAGCCAAAGTTCGCCAGTCAACTGACTGAGCCACCCAGGTACCCCTGCCAACCTCTGACTTCTATCTTTCCTTATTTATGCATATTTCTGTTAAGGATGAAGCTTGACATCACAGACCGAGAAATTAGACCAAGAAATAATGCTCTGAATTCAGAAGTCAAAGAAGTATTGGTTCCTAGTGCTGATTATTTTTATTTACTGTTTAAATTGCAAAATGTTAAAAAATGTTTTAGAGAATTAAATTCTCAAGACACATTTTTTTTTTGTTTTTGTTTTTTAATTTGTTTGTATTTGTTACAACCTTTTAAAGCAGAATGTGACTTGAGCACTACATTTCCACTCACGAAACTTGCGGAGTTACTTCTCCAACAGCTTTACCACACGCCCGAGCGGGCTTCGCACGTCACTACTCTAAAGGCGCTTCTCTTTGGCAAACAAGCCCTAGGGTTACTCCCGTCAAGTTGGTTCGGTTTATTTAACACACTAGTTTCTAGAGGCCCGGGACATGCAGCTGTGACTACAAGGGACGGGAAATTTAAAAAGTAGATCCTAGAAAGTGAAAGTTGTCTTAACTTTTTCTTTTAAACATCAAGGTACAGCTCAGAACACTTCAGGGACGCACAAGTTTGGTCTAAGGAATCCACTTGACCGCTAACACCTCAGACCACGCAGTTCACATGAGGTCACGTACACCTTACGACAAATGTTACCTTGTTGTGAAGAGCGTCAAGACACATTTTTTTAAGTAAAATCCAATGATAAATGTTGGATAAGATTTTATTTTTGATTGGTGTGCTAATAGTTAAAACCTATTTTATCAAACCATATTATGAATAATTCAATTTGTTGTCAATCCTTATTTTGTCTTATAAAATGTTTAACATTTTGCCAGAGATTGCTCCAATATTTATTAATCTCATTTGTTCTTGTTGGGCATACAAGAAAACTGCATTTTCCAGTCTTGGGATCACATGACAAATCTAGGTATGTGCTATGGGCTGAATTGAACTATTTCCAAATTCATATATTCAAGGCCTAACCTCCAGTATCTCAGAATGTGATTGTATTTGGAGATAGGGTCTTTAAAGAGGTAATTAATGTAAAATGAGGTCATGTGGATGGGCCCTAATCCAATATGACTGGCATCTGAAAAGAAAATGAGATTAGGACACAGACAGACAGACACACACACACACACAGAGGGCCATGTGTGAATACACAGAAGATTGCAAGCCAAGGAGAGAGGCCTCCAAAAAACCCAGTCCTGCTGATACTTTGTTTTCAGAATTCTGGGATTCATTTTTTTTTAATGTTTATTTTTGAGAGAGAGAGAGTGCATGTGTCAGTGGGAGAGGGGCAGAGAGAGGGAAACAGAGGATCCGAAGCAGGAGCGCAGCAAGCCCGATGTGGGGCTTGAACTCATGAACCATGAAATCATGAGCTGAGCTGAAGTTGGACACCCAACCAACTGAGCCACCCAGGAGCCCCCAGAATCCTGGGATTCTACAGGATAGGCCAATAGAGCTATTCGTGGTGAACATGTGTTATTCCTTCAAGAAAAGGGAAAAATGACCCTGAAAGTAGTTTGGAGTTTGGCAGGGCTGCTGCAGCTGCCACAGGGCCCAGGGCCAACGTCCTGGTATGCCCTGAGTACAGAGCACAGAGCCAAAGAGGATTATTCCTGGGCTTTAAGATTCTAAAGGAATTTTTTTTTTTCCTGCTAGGATTTGGACTTGCTTGGGACCTGTGATCCCTTTCTTGTTTTCAATTTCTCCTTTTTGGAATAAGAATGTAAATTTGGTACCTGGGGCCAATGTGTGTGTGTGTGTGTGTGTGTGTCTGTGTGTGTCTGTGTGTGTCTGTGTAGGCTTCTCCATGCCAAGAAGTGATTCTTGGACACCACCAGGATGTCTGAGAATTCAGCTCAACTCTGACATTATCTTCTGGAGATAAAATCAGATTCCATGGGTAAAGAAAGGGCTCAGTTTCACAGGCCTGCCCTCCATTTCAGATGCCAATTGCAAGCCCAGGGCTACCTGTGTTTCTGACCAATTGGCTACAAATTGGAGGCTCCAACGACCCCTTCCTGTGTTCAGGTAATTTGCTAGAATGGCTTACAAAACTCAGGGAACCTGTTTACTCACTAGGTCACTGATTTATTATAGAAATATTAAAGGATACAAATCAACAGTCAGATGGAGAGGCACATAGGGCTAAGTCCTGATCAAAGGAACTCTGTTCTCAAGGAGCCTGGCTCAGTAAGGTGGCACACGGAAGCACTTTAGTTCTTCAACCTGGTAGCTCTCTAAACCCTCTCCTTTTAGTTTTTTATGGAGGCTTCATTACATAGAGATGATTGATTAACTCCCTGGCCATTGGTGATCAGTTCAACCTCCAGACACTCTCCCTTCCCCAGAACTCAGGGGGTGGGACTAAAAGCCCCAATCCTATAATCATGATTGTTTCCCCTGGCAACCCACCTCCATTCCTTTGTGCTTTGCAAGTCACTTCTTTAACAGGAACCCGGGTGTGGTGGTTAGGGGGTTTTTATGAATAACAAGACGCTTATTCCATTTTTCCAGCTCTGAAGGGATTTTAGGAACCAAGGACAAGAGACCGAATATTATAACAAAAGATGCTCCCATTGCCCTTATCGTTCAGGAAATTCCAAAGGTTTGGGGGGCTGTGAGTGGGTAAATGCGGATGAAGTTCAAATATATATAAGAAGTATATTTTGATCATCTGAAAGGCCAAGTATATATAATTCTTATAATCACATTATTGCAGAGTGTCTATCCTATGTATGCCCTACTATTGTATTTTGGAAGCAGATAACTAGTTTCACAGGTTTGAAGCTGGAGAGGAATTTTGCTTCAGGATCAACGGATCTCATGTCTCATCCACACCTGATTTAGATGATGATTACCTAAGATTTTGTACTTAGAGTTGCTATTGGAATGGGTTAAAATTTAGGGGGCTGTTGGGATGGGGTGAATGTATTCTGCATGTGAAAAGAACATACACCTTAGGGGGGGTCAAACAGTGAAGTGTTACAGCCTGAACTGTGTCCCCCACTCCAATCATATATTTGACTGTATTTGGAGATAGAGTTTTAAAGAGGTGATTAAGGTTAAGTGAGGTTGTTAGGATGGCCCCTAATGCTCTATGGCTGGTGTCCTTATAAGAAGAGATTAGGACACACACACACACAGACACACACAGACACACACACACATACACACACACACACACAGAAGGGCATGTGTGAAGACTCAGGGAGAAGATAACCATCTACAGGACCAGGAAAGGGGCCTCAGGAGAAAGCAGCCCTGCCCACACCTTGATCTCAGACATTTAATCTCTAGAATTGTGAGAAAATAAATTTCTGTTGGTTAAGCCACCCAGTCTATGGTACTTTGTCATGGCAGTCCTAGCAAATTAATACAGTATGAGACTAATATTTGCTCTGCCCTGGGATATTTGGCTCTATGACTATGTCCATGGCTCAAAACATCTTTTGCCTCCCCTTTCTATTCTAATCCACAGTAAGTATGTATGTATGTTATGTATGTATGTATGTATTTGAAGTTTATCTATTTTGAGAGAGACAGAGACAGAGAGAGTGGGGGAAAGGCAGAGAGAGAGGGAGAGAGAGAATCCCAAGCAGGCTCCATGCTGTCAGTGCAGAGCCTGACATAGGGCTTGAACGCATGAAACCAGGAGATCATGACCTGAGCCGAAACCGAGAGTTGGACGCTTAACCAACTGAGCCACTCAGGCATCCCCTGATCCATTGTATTTAGACAATGGGTAGTGAAAGATTTGAGGAATCCTGGATAGTGGGTGAAATGGAACTATGTATATTATAGTGAACAAATCATTTCTGGAAAGAGTTCCAAATATTACCTAAGACAAGGCACATCCTAAATTCAGGACTGGTTTTGTTCAGAGAACACACTAAAAAGACTTTAGTTTAATTGTGGACTTGTTGGACGTGTTGGCCTAGTAGTCAATGGCCTAGCTGATAGCACCTGCTTTGATAGTCTAGGACTAAACCTTCCTCCATGTGGGCCACCAGGAGCCCCATTAGTAAAATAAAAGCATTTCCAATGGTCTTTCCTCTCCTTTCTCTCTTTGGAACTGAGTCCTGTGAGCTGAAATAGGAAACTTTCCACCCACCACACTAACTTTATTTGTTTCCAGCAGTTCTTTAATTTACTTTAAGAGTCCCAAATAGATTAGCTGGATTTCTAGGCTCTATTATTCAGTCTAACTAGGATTAACCTTCAACTACAGGCCCTGAACCACCAGTGTAAATTCACCTTGCCTGTAACCTGTTTTACGGATAATGAGGCACCATAGCACTGTGTGATAAGAAATAATACATAAGCCATGAAAAGAAAGCACATTTTATTATGATTCCTTCTGAAGTTAAAAGCAGAGGCAGACCCTTCCAAATAAGGGGTCATAAAACAACAAAGGGCCATTCCATTCAAAACTAAGCCCTCTAGAACATTTAAAAATGTAAGAGAAGGCATAGGATACTCAGACAGGATTCTGGCTGCTCCCATGCAGTGTCCTGGGCACAGCTGTCGGAGTCTATATCCGCTTCCAAATTCTCAGGCAGAGAGAAACAAGCTGTGTGATTTGTTTAAGTAGCAAAACTGCGCATGAAGATAGTTTTCCTACAAAAACAAAAGGAACCAGAATCCTCTCCAATGTTGTTCTCTCTACTGTTTGCCCCAAAAGGGAGGGATGGTGAGGGTAGGAAGAAAAGAGGTCATGTTCGGGGTCGTGTCCTAACAATAAAAATTAATATAGGAGTTGTAGGGGTCTAAAGGTGTAAGTATTTTTGCTTCTTTTGTCTGTGGGATATATCAGAGAAATGTAGTATATATCTGTTTTAAAATAGCATCTGTAGCCTATCCCATAAAATTTTTTTTAAAGTTTATTTTTGAGACAGTGAGCATGGGAGAGTGCTGGGGAGGGGCAGAGAGAGAGGGGGACTGAGGATCCATGGCAGACTTGGGCTCAGTGCTGACAGCAGAGAGCCTAATGCGGGACTTGAACTCATGAACCATGAGATCATGACCTGAGCTGAAGTGGGACACTTAACTGACTGAGCCACCCAGGTGCCTATCCCAAATTTTAAAAAGTGCTTACATATTTTAAAAAGTGCAAGCATATAGCTCGTTCTCTTCATGAGGAGCTACATCTCAGGTTTGTAATACATATACATGTATACATTCAGAATATTCCTTCTCTGCTGTCTGGGAAGGAACATCCATATAATTTAGGAAATGTACTCCCTGACAACCATTTAATCCTTTCAGGACAGAGTCTGAGTTTAAGATATTTCTGAGCGCACATTCTCATGGATTATCTACCTTATTAAATTCTACATTCTATGAATTTTGTATTAATTTTAAAACATTTATATTGAAAATTCTATTCATACTGATTTTGGTAAGAATGTTTCCCCTATTGCCTCAGCCTCTATGGGTGAATCACGTGGTTAATGTCAGTTACTATGCCAGTTAATGCCAGGCAGACAAGCAGCTGCCAGAAAGATTGATCGACACCTCTAATAAGCAAGGAAGCATTAACCATCCTTGCCTGAATTGGCAGCACAGGGGTTTATACAGCTTCCCTGTAAAAATCTTATTGTTTGTGGCTATAAAATATCCATGCACACATTAATCTGTGTACTTTCAGTAAGCTCACCTTCCGTTTGTAGACTGTCTATCCAATGCATAAATTTGCTATTCCTGATCTTTTCTTGAGGCTGCCTTGTTTATTTTCATCCTTTCCTGTGGTTATTCCTCTAGGAGTGGGACAGCTATAGAAGGGAAAAGCAGATAAAGAGAGAAGGATGGAATTAAGATCCATGCAAGTCCTGAAGCCAAGCCCTTGACCCTTATTTTTCCTGCTTTGGCATCAGCATCCTTATCCCCTGGTGGGTGAAACAGTATGAAATGTTGTCATCCTATCCCATTTTAGAGAGTGGGGGCGCCTGGGTGGCTTAGTCGGTTAAGCGTCCGACTTTCGCTTGGGTCATGATCTCGTGGTTCGTGGGTTCGAGCCCCGCGTCGGGCTCTGTGCTGACTGCCAGCTCAGAGCCTGGAGCCTGTTTCAGTCTGTGGCTCCCTCTCTCTCTGACCCTCCCTTGCTCACGCTGTCTCTCTCTCTCTCTCTCTCCTAGAAATAAATAAAACATTAAAAAAAAAAAAAGAAAGTGAATTATTGGGGCAACTGGGTACCTCAGTCGGTTAAACGTTTGACTCTTGATTTCAGCATAGGTCATCATCTATCTCATGGTTTCCAAGTTCGAGGCCCTCATTAGGCTCTGTGCTGGCAGTGTGGAGCCAGCTTGGGATTTTCTGTCTCCCTCTCTCTCTGCCTCTTCCCTGCTCACATTCTCTCTCTTTCTCAAAAGTAAACATTTTTTAAAAAGGAAAATGAATTATTAGTTTAAGAACTGGACCTAGTAAGCTTTATATAAAAGAAGGCCTTCTCAAACATGCCATCAAATTTGCTATTAGCTGATGAGTAATCATGAATTTAAAACTTAATGATCTTAGATGATTGTAAAAAGTAGAGTCTCAATGAGCCAATAGGAGTCCTATCCCACCAGTCACAGAGGCAGTAAAATATTTAACATTTAAAGTCAAAACAAGTATTCTAGTGAGCTTCTCTTCTCTCCCCAGCCCATCAGTGCACAGTACTCCCATTCCCTGTGGGTGAATCAGGACCTCTAATATTTGCAGCTGGTCTTGGGTAAGCAATAACAGAACTTGTAATTTAGACTAAATATAATTAGAACAACCCAATTTCTCAGTCTAAGAGCTTCTGGGTAGATGGTGAAGTCAGACCTAGTCATCCTGCGTGCAGCTCTGCACACACTGAAGAGAATGAAAAGATACAGTGATGGCACCGGCCACCGTGTCCTGCGTGCGTCTTATGAGCAAGGCTATTCCAATCTCTTTATGTGCATCTTCTCATTTAATCTTCCCTATAAGATGAGAAGGCTGAGCACAGAGTTATAAAATAACTTCCCTAACGTCACACTGGTAATAAGTAGCAGACCGGAGAGATCAAGAGCACAGAATAACAGGGCATCAGGATGTAAAAGTCTCACGAGGGTCTGGTCCACCATGTCGTGGTAACTTGGCTTCTCAGCCTCAGTGCTCCCACCCCTAACCAGATAAAGATGGTGGAGAGAACTTGAAATCGCTTGGGCATTCTAGACTCACTGGAAGATGATACAGGCCACAAGTATGGAAGCTTCAAGATCTGAGAACTTTGACATAAAGATGATTTCAGATACAAAAAGGACACGATCTCCTGGGAGGACCTGAAGAGACAAAGAGAGAGTGTAAGTCGGCTTAAAGATTTTGTTAGGAATTTACGGTTCAGTCAACAGCTCTAAAGAGCAGACACATGTACACTGAAAGGCATCTTCCCAATGGGGAAGAAGGCTTTTTCCCAAGTGGCCAGAAGAGTTAACACCTGATATAGGGTTTGGCTCATAGGAGGCAGGAGCACCTGTCACTTGAATTTGCACCATATTGCCTCAAAGCTATTATTATCTATCATTATGAAGTGATGGTTTATAGGGGCGCCAGAGGCGGGGGGGGAGCTCAGTCAGTTGAGCAACCAACTCTTGATTTTGGCTCAGGTCATGAGTCGGTGGGATCGAGCCCCAGGTCAGGCTCTGTGCTGGCAGTGCACAGCCTGGTTGGGATTCTCTCTCTCCCTCTCTCTCTTTGCCCCTTCCCTGCTCGCATGCTTTCTCTCTCTCTCTCTCTCTCTCAAAATAATAAATAAATTAACATTTTAAAAAAGGTTTGTAACCTATTCTCTTGAGAAACTTTTCTCTAGATTCTAGGAAGCTTTGAGTTGTGTGGCCTTTGAATAGTAGATGAATAAGAGATACATCAAATTATAAAGAGTATTTATTTAAAAAAATTTTAAATGTTTGGGTTTTTTTGAGAGAGAGAGAGAGAGAGAGCACATGCATGAGCAGGGGAGTGGCAGAGAGAATCCCAAGCAGAATCCCAAGCAGAATCCCAAGCAGGCTCCAGGCTCTGAGCTGTCAGCATAGAGGCTGATGTGGGGCTGGAACTCAGGAACTGCGAGATCATGACTTGAGCCAAAGTGGGTTGCTTAACTGACTGAGCCCCCCAAGTGACTCTAAAGAGAACTTTAAATAGGTTTATATATTCTTGAGAAATAACTTTTTTCAAGAAAATGTGAAAAATGTAGCATGGACAATGTAAAGACTTAATCTCATTATCTAGAGACTACCACCATGAGTGTGCATTTTAAAACAATGTATTCTCAATATTCATTTAACATTCAATATTCATTTAACATAATTGAAACTCCCCCACTCACTTACCAGACCCTGCATATTCATATACTTGTTACCTGTCACAAAGTGTTATGCTTCTTTTTTTTTTTTTTTTACTTATTTCTGAGAGACAGAGAGAGAGAGAGACAGCGTGTGCAGGGGAGGGTCAGAGAGGGAGGGAGACACAGAATCCAAAGCAGGCTCCACGCTCTGAGCTGTCAGCACAGAGCCTGATGTGGGGCTTGAACCCACAAGCCGTGAGATCATGACCTGAGCCAAAGTCGGATGCTCAACATACTGAGCCACCCAGGTGCCCCTCTTTTGTTATTTTTTAATCATTTAAACTTAAATCTATTCTTAGCTCACAGACCATATAAAAATAGGTGGTGGGCCAGATAAGGCCTTCAGGATGTAATTTGTTTACCTCTGATATAAAGAAGAAGGAGGAGGAGGAGAGGAGGAAGAGAAGAAGAAGAAGGACGGGGAGGGGAAGGAGGAGAAGAGAGAGGGGAAGACGGAGGAGAAGAAGAAAGTGGGGGGGAGGAGGAGAAGACGGAGGAGGGGGGGGGGG